>NC_090034.1:77833954-77966454 GCF_037176765.1 Anolis sagrei | reverse complement strand
GCAGTGCATTTGGATCATCCTCCTCTCCTAAAGGGCCTGGTCTAGGGGGTGCTGGGAGCTGTAGTCTGGAAGAGAGTATGGACATGCTATTGTGTGTTTTGTTTGCCAGGGGGAGTCATTTTGCGCATGCGCTGTAGAATTTTTTCGCTTTTTTTTTGCTTTTTAAGTCCCTTCTGCTGTGTTTTTCAGTGTTTTTATGAGTGATGGTCAAACGTTGGCCTGATAAGTGTATTGTGTCCAAATTTGGTGTCAATTTGTTCAGTGGTTTTTGAGTTATGTTAATCCCACAAATGAACATTACATTTTTTTATTTAGATAGAATCATAGAGTTGGAAGAGACCTCATGGGTCATCCAGTCCAACCCCTTTCTTCCAAGAAGCAGGAAAATCACATTCAAAGCAACCCCAACATCCAGTCTTTGTTTAAAAGCCTCCAAAGAAGGAGTCTCCACCACACTCTGCAGCCGAGAGAGAGAGTTCCACTACTGAACAACTCTCACAGTCAGGAAGTTCCTAATGTTCAGGTGGAATCTCCTTTCCTGTAGTTTGAAGCCATTGTTCCATTGCATCCTAGTCTCCAGAGCAGCAGAAAACAAGCTTGCTCCCTCCTCCCTATGACTTCCCTTCACCTCTTGAGCCATGGCACTCATCGTGTCTCCTCTCAGCCTTCTCTTCTGCAGGCTAAACATGCCCAGCTCTTTAAGCCACTCCTCATAGGGCTTGTTCTCCAGACCTTTGATCCTTTTAGTTGCCCTCCTCTGGACACATTCCAGCTTTGAGAAATTTTTGGACTGCAACTCTCAGTATTCTTCAGCATTGACAATGGCATTAGGGCAATAGGTGCAGTCCAAGAACAGTCCAAGAACATACATAGGTCTGCACCTTGCTTATCCTGAGGGTATCAACTTATTCTCGTATGGCAAATTGGGTTTCTTATTTCCAGTACTGCTTTGGGTTGGGCGTTTTTGCATCATGGGAACATCAGGTTTCGAAGGGAGGAGGGAAGGGTCAGCAAGTGAGTCCTTGGAAGGGAAAGGAATGTAAAGTCAGAAGCCAGGTGCCCCAAGCAGTGGGAGGGTCAGTCGAGGAGTCAACAGAGATGCCTGGGAGAGAACAAATGAGCAGCTGTAATTTGAGGGAAGCCAGAATTTCCTGAGAGGTACCGAAGGGGAAAGGGCTTGGAAGGGGTCGGGGCTGTTGGGGCTGGGGAGAACTAGGAAAGGAATGCAAGCAGCTCTTTTCGCACCCAACAAGTTTCAAGGCGCACAAAGAGGAGGCAGCCTTTGAGACGTCTATAACAGAGGCTTGTAATTTTTGACATTTTACCCTAGATTACCCAGCCCCTTCTGGGAAGCTGAGATAGGGGACCCAAGAACTCTCTAATAGAAGCTAAGCATCCTTTACCTGGAATCCCAAAATCTGAAATTGCCCACATGGGTGGATGAGATTGTGACACTTCCATTTCCGATGTTCCAGTGTGCACAAACTTTGTTTCATACACAACATTATAATACTGTATAATTAGCTTCAGAGGCAATGTATTGTTGTTGTTGTTCATTTGTTCAGTCGTCTCCGACTCTTCATGACCTCATGGACCAGTCCACGCCAGAGCTCCCTGTCGGCCGTCACCACCCCCAGCTCCTTCAAGGTCAGTCCAGTCACTTCAAGGAGGCAATGTATACAAGGTGTATATTCAGTATAAATGAATTGTATGTTTACATTTGAATCCCATCTGCAAAATATTTCATTATGTGTGGTTGAAGGCTTTCATGGCCGGAATCACTGGGTTGTTGTAGGATTTTTCGGGCTATATGGCCATGTTCTAGAGCAGGGGTCCTCAAACTAAGGCCCGGGGGCCGAATGCGGCCCTCCAAGGTCATTTACCCGGCCCTCGCTCAGGGTCAAACTAAGTCTGAAATGACTTGAAAGCACACAACAACAACAACAATCCTATCTCATCAGCCAAAAGTAGGCCCACACTTCCCATTGAAATACTAATAATTTTATATTTGTTGAAATTGTTCTTCATTTTAATTATTGTATTGTTTTTAAGTGTTTTTGGCACTACAAATATATGTACAGTGTGCATAGGAATTCATTCATTTTTTTTTCCAAATTATAATCCGGCCCTTCAACAGTTTGAGGGTCTGTGACCTGGTCCTCTGTTTGAAAAGTTTGAGAACCCCTGTTCTAGAGGTATTTCTCCTGACATTTCGCCTGCATCTATGGCAAGCATCCTCAGAGGTAGTGAGGTCTGTTGGAACTAGGAAAAAGGGTTTATATATCTGTGGAATGACCAGGGTGGGACAAAGGACTTTTGTCTGCTGGAGCTAGGTGTGAATGTTTCAAGTGACCACCTTCATTAGCATTTGAAGGCCTGGCTGAGCCTGGGAAAATCTTTTGTTGAGAGGTGATTAGATGTCCTTGTTTGTTTCCTCTCTGTTGTTGTGCTGTTCTAATTTTAGAGTTTTTTTAATACTGGTAGCCAGATTTGTTCATTTTCATGGTTTCCTCCTTTCTATTGAACTTGTTCACATGCTTGTGGATTTCAATGGCTTCTCTGTGTAGTCTGGTTGTTGGAGTGGTCCAGCATTTCTGTGTTCTCAAATAATATGTTGTGTCCAGGTTGGTTCCTCAGGTGCTCTGCTATGGCTGATTTCTCTGGTTGAAGTAGTCTGCAGTGCCTTTCATGTTCCTTGATTTGTATTTGGGCAATGCTGCGTTTGGTGGTCCCTATGTAGACTTGCCCACAGTTGCATGGTATATGGTAGACTCCTGCAGAAGTGAGAGGATCCCTCTTGTCCTTTGCTGAACTAAGCATTTGTTGGATTTTCTTGATGGGTCTGTAGATAGTTTGTATGTTGTGTTTCCTCATCAGCTTCCCTATGCGGTCAGTGTTTCCCTTGATGTATGGCAAGAACACTTTTCCTTTGGGTGGATCTTTGTCTTTACTCTCGTGGCTTGTTCTTGGTCTTGCAGCTCTTCTGATGTCTGAGGTGGAGTATCCATTGGCCTGTAGAGCCCAGTTGAGGTGGTTCAGGAGGTGGGGTTCGCAGATTCTTTTTGCACGGTCTGCCAAGGTTTTAATGGTGCTTTTTTTTGGACTTGGGTGATCTGTGTTCATATTTGGGCATATGGAATATTCGTGCCAAGTTTGGTCCAGATCCATCATTGTTTGAGTCCACAGTGCTCTCTGGATGTAGGTGAACTCCCAACTCAAGGTCAATGACCACCAAACCCTTCTAGTGTTTTCTGTTGGTCATGGGAGTCCTATATGCCACGTTTGGTTCAATGCCATAATTGGTGGAGTTCAGAATGCTCTTTGATTGTAGGTTAGCTATAAATCTCAGCAACTACAACTCCCAAATCACAAAATCAAAAAAATTTGAATGAAGGACATACCTTGAGATCTGTTAATCCCACAAACGAACATTACATTTTTATTTATATAGGCTAGCCGCCCCCTGCCACGTGTTGCTGTGGCCCACATGGGGGTTCTGTGCGGGAGGTTTGGCCCAATTCTATCGTTGGTGGGGTTCAGAATGCTCTGTGTTTGTAGATGAACTACAACTCCCAAAAGATTCTATTTTCCCCAAACTCCACCAGTATTCACATTTGGGCAAATTAAGTATTCTTATAGAGTTTGGTCCATATCCATCATTGTTTGAGTGCACAGTGCTCTCTGGATGTAGGTGAACTACAACTCCAAAACCAAAGGACACGGCCCACCAAACCCTTCCAGTATTTTCTGTTAGTCATGGGAGAACTGTGTGCCAAGTTTGGTTCAATTCCATCGTTGGTGGGGTTCAGAATGCTCTTTGATTGTAGGTGAACTATAAATCCCAGCAATTACAACTCCCAAATCACAAAATCATTTTTTTGAGTGAAGGACATACATTGGGTTGTTAGGTGTCTTCTGTCCAAATTTGGTGTCAATTTGTCCAGTGGTTTTTGAGTTTTGTTAATCCCACAAACGAACATTACATTTTTATTTATATAGATTATTGGGGTGCCTTCTATGCGCACTATTGGCTCCTTCCCCTACACCCTTAAAATAACTGGATATAATGTCCAACCTGGATATGCTGCCAGTGTTCCTACAGAATACTCCTGCAACACACAGGACTGGTTTCTTTTCCCCAGGTGTCTTTAGTCTATTCAGTGTTTAAGAAATAATAGAATTGATAGAATTACACAAAAGACAAGGAGTCAAAATATACGTTGTTAGTGGTCCGATATACACAGTAAAGTATAAATACCTGAACTCATTAAATGAGATTCCTGGGGAATTGTGCCCGGTTTCCAGTCTGGTAGGATCGTGACCCACCAGTTGGGTGTCTGGACTCGAAACACACCTTGTTAAAAATGAAAGCTGAAATGTTCTTCATTTCGCTCATTGAAGTTTTTAGGGAAACTACCTGCATTCAGAGAAAAGGGTTAAATCATTTTGCGAGGGCACACACAGGGCTAGTTGCCTTTAAACATGGGGTGCATAAAGATGAATTACTTAAACAGCATGACTGCTCTGAAAGCGTTTTAAACAAAACACAGGGGCTTTTGCCGCTCTGGTGAAACCATTTCTGCCACTTAGCAGCAAAACAGGCTTGTACAGTTCTGATTGGCCAGTATCTATAACTGAATTAATCCATATTCTCACACACTTTCTCCAGTATCATGTGTTGATGGCATTGACAAACGAACAGTACTTCAAATAGAAATCTGGATTGTTTGCCAGAAACATCAGAAAGGTATAAAATTAATAATGGCGTTCCATGCAGTCATCCCGGCCACATGACCTTGGAGATGTCTACGGACAACGCTGGTTCTTTGGCTTAGAAATGGAGATGAGCAGCACACCCCAGAGTCGGACACGACTGGAGTTAATGTCCGGGGAAAACCTTTACCTAGTGTTCAGGATTTGGCCTGTTTCTGGGAAAGTGATTTTTTTTTTTTGTGAAGTTGTAAGAAGTTTTGCTCAGTTTACGAGAGAGGGAAAAAATCATTTATATGCAAAGATTTGAGCAACTTCTTGTTCAAAGGATACAATGCAGCCAGAGTTTTGAAAATTTTGCAGTAATGAATGAGAATTATGGAAAAGCACATACCGTATATATTCGAGTATAAACCGACCCGAATATAAGCTGAGGCACCTAATTTTACCACCAAAAAAAAAATTAAAAAAAATGGAAAATGTATTAACTCGAGTATAAGCCGAGGGTGGGAAATGCAGTAGCTACTGGTAAATTTCAAAATAAAAATAGATACCAATAAAATTACATGAATTGAGGCATCAGTAGGTTAAGTGTTTTTGAATATTTGTATAAAACTGTAATTTGAGATAAAAATCATTACTCTAACCTATATAAATGTGCTTACGTATCCTTCCAATAATAATAGAGAGAAATAATAAATGTAATAAAAATAATAACAATAGAGTAAAATAATGGAAATGTAATAACAACAGGAATAAATAGAGTAAAAAAATGAATGTAATAAAATAATACTAGAGTAAAATAATGTAATAATAACAATATATAGAGTAAATATAATAAATATAATAATAATAATATAATAATAATATAATAAATATAATAATAATAATAATAATAACAACAACAACAGAGTAAAATAATAAATAACTTTGACTTGAGTATAAGCTGAGGGGGACTTTTTCAGTCTAAAAAAGGGGGCTGAAAAGCTCGGCTTACACCTGAGTTTATATGGTAAATTCTTTATATTAGGGCAGCATGGTGGCACAGCAGATTAAACCGCTAAGCTGCAGAACTTGCCATTCAGAAAGTTGGTGATTTGAATCCATGGGACGGGGTGAGCCTCTGTTGTTAGCCCCAGCTTCTGCCAACCTAGCAGTTCAAAAACATGCAAATGTGAGTAGATCAATCGATACCGCTTTGTCGGGAAGGTAACAGTGCTCCATGCAGTCATGCCACTGGCCACATGACCTAGGAGGAGTCTACGGACAATGCCGGCTCTTCGGCTTAGAAATAGAGATGAGCACCACCCCCCAGAATTGGACACGACTGGCCTTAATGTCAGGGAAAAAATTGTTGGAAATGCCATGACCATGATGGAAGTTTCTTCCATATGTGGTGGACTTTTAGAGAAGCCCCAAAATATTGGAAAATTATACACGAAGAGTCTCAAAAATACTTGGAATGTCATTTCCAAGAATATTACCTATTAGACATTTGTTTCTGTTTATTTGACTATTCTAAAGCCTTTGAAAGCCTGTGTGGATCATAATAAATTGTGGCAAGTTCTTGGTGGGATGGGAATACCAAGCCACCTTGTCTGCCTCCTGAAGAATCTGTATAAGGACCAAGTAGCAACAGTCACAACTGACCATGGAACAACAGACTGGGTCAAGATTGGAAAAGGCGCACGAAAGGATTGTATACTCTCACCCCACCTATTCAACTTGTATGCAGAACACATCATGCGATGTGCGGGGCTTGATGAATGCAAGGCTGGAATTAAAATTGCTGGAAGAAACATTAACAACCTTAGATATGCAGATGACACCACTTTGATGGCCAAAATCGAGGAGGAGCTGAGGAGCCTTCTAATCAAGGTGAAAGAAGAAAGCACAAAAGCTGGGTTGCAGCTAAACATCAAAAAAACCAAGATTATGGCTACAAGAATGATTGACAACTGGGAAATAGAGGGAGAAAACGTGGAGGCACTGACTGACTTTGTATTTCTAGGCGCAAAGATTACTGCAGATGCAGACTGTGGCCAGGAAATCAGAAGACGCTTACTTCTTGGGAGGAGAGCAACGTCCAATCTTGATAAAATAGTGAAAAGTAGAGTCATCACACTGGCAACAAAGATCCGCCTAGTCAAAGCAATGGTATTCCCCATAGTCACCGACGGATGTGGGAGCTGGACCATAGGGAAGGCTGAGCGAAGGAAGATAGATGCTTTTGAACTGTGGTGTTAGAGGAAAGTGCTGAGAGTGCCTTGGACTGCGAGAAGATCCAACCAGTCCATAGTTCAGGAAATAAAGCCCCACTGCTCATTGGAGGGAAGGATAGTAGAGGCCAAGATGAAGTCCTTTGGCCACATCATGAGGAGACAGCAAAGCCTAGAGAAGACAATTATGCTGGGGAAAGTGGAAGGAAAAAGGAAGAGGGGCCGACCAAGGGCAAGATGAATGGATGGACGGCATCCTTGAAGTGACTGGACTGACCTTGAAGGAGCTGGGGGTGGTGACAGCCGACAGGGAGCTCTGGCATGGGCTGGTCCATGAGGTCATGAAGAGTCGGAAACGACTGAATGAATGAACAACAACAGGCATCATGGACTCTGAATTAATTTTGGACCAAAACAAGGACATTTTATTTACTTATATGTCAACGGTAGCAAGAATCTCTTATGCGAAACTTTGGAAAATAGATTAAAAATTCCAGAAATTGATGATCGGATAAATACATTACAAGAAATTATAGATATGGACAAACTAACATTTATCAGGAAGCCCAATAAAAAGGATGGACTGGTCTTTTTTTTTTTTTTTTTTTTTGAGGAATACGAGAAAGAGAAGAAACAGAAGGACAGAACTTTACAATGAGTTTATTATTATTATTATTATTATTATTATTACTATTACTATTACTATTATAGTTTTTCTGCTTTCTCCTTTTTCTTTATTACAGATGAATTTATACAGCAGGAAGATTAAAACTAAAACTTTAGCTATAAGCCAGGATTTTGTTTCGGGGGGGGGGGGGGGGGCTGAGTCTGAGTGAAAGAGGGTCTACCCTAGCAAACCTTTTGTATCATTACCCCAATACCCCCATGCATATGGGATATATTGAGCATGGTGATCAGATCATGATATGAATAAACATAACAGTTTAAATAATGTACCAGTAAGACCTTCTCGCGGACCACCATGAGAATTTCGGGGTGGGGTTGAAGCCCCCCAAGCCCCCCCCCCCCCCGGTACATGCCTGCTATAAGCAATTACTTCATATTGGCGAAGGCACAGAATGGAAGTCAATTGAACTTTCCACCCACCCCCCTTTCCAAGTATATATTTTTCTTTTTTTCTCTTATTTTTGGTTTAGTTTTTAATCTTAGATCTCTCTTTTCTTATCTTTTTTTCTTACTTTCCTATAAATCTAGTGTTCCCTCACTTTTTATGTAATATTAACGAAACGTCTTTTTTGTGTGTGTGCACAATAAAAATTAATTACAAAAAAAGAGAGAAATACTTCCAAAGTAGGAGTCCAGCAACCTCCCATGCACTGTGTTCCATTCTCAAACAGCTATTACATGTCAGTGTGTATTTTCCTGACGACTCCAGAGTCCATTATTCTGAGGTTATACAATACTTCTGCTGATGCCAATAATACAATCAGGTAGTTCTTCAAACTCGGTCCATCTTCTGCATGATATCCCTTTAGATATTTAACATGACCATCCTGCCACCTCTCAGTCTTCTATTCTCCAAGCTTGTGTATAACTTGTTGAATTATGTTGCTCCCCTTGAATTGCATAGGATGTCCTGACCCCCGGTGGCACAGTGGGTTAAAGCCCTGTGCCGACAGGACTGAAGACTGAGAGGTCGCAGGTTTGAATCCGGGGAGAGGCAGATGAGCTCCCTCTATCAGCTCCAGCTCCTCATGCGGGGACATGAGAGAAGCCTCCCACAAGGATGATAAAACATCAAATCATCCGTGCGTCCCCTGGGCAGCGTCCTTGCAGACGGCCAATTCTCTCACAACAGGAGCGGTCACTCCTGACACGACAAAAAATAGGATGTCCTTAGGCAAGGAGTACTCAGAGGTGATTTGCCAGTTCCTTCCTCTTAAGCAGTGGTTCTCAACCTGTGGGTCCCCAGGTATTTTAGCCTACAACTCCCAGAGATCCCAGCCAGTTTACCAGTTGTTAGGATTTCTGGAAGTTGAAGGCCAACGTATTTGGGGCCCACAGGTTGAGAACCACTGCTCTAAAGTATCCTACAGCACCTGTATTCATTGGTGTTCTCTCACCTAAGTACTAACCAATACTAATAATAATGCTCCCTTGATTAGGACACGGTGTTTCTGTTCATATGATGTGTAATCTCGTTGACCTTTTTTGGCCACTTCACACTGTTGACACATATTTAGCTTGTTGTCAACAGAAACCCTTAGATCTTTTTCACATGTACCCTCAAACCAGATGTCGCTCATTTTAAATTGGCACTTTCCATTTTTTCTATATAAATATAGTACTTTATTTTTTTCCATTTTATAATGGAAGGAAAAAGGAAGAGAGGCCAACCAAGGGCAAGATAGATGGATAGCATCCTTGAAGTGACTGACTTGATCTTGAAGGAGCTGGGGATGGTGATAGCCGAGAGGGAGCTCTGGCGTGGGCTGGTCCATGAGGTCACGAAGAGTCAGAACAGACTGAATAAATGAACAACAATTCATTTTATTAGTTTTTGTACAGCTAATTATTTTGTCTGGGATAGAAACTACCTCTCCTAGTGTGCTGTAATCTGCAGTTTTGCTAAATGTGTCCTCTGTTCCATCATCAAAGTCATTTATAACAATGTGGGACAATACCAGTCCCAGTAAAGTATCCCAAGTGGAACCATTGATGAGGACTCTTAGAGTTTGCATCATTATTTATATATATTCTAGCTGTCCCCTGCCACGCGTTGCTGTGACCCAGTCTGTTGATCTGGAAAATAAAGTAATGAGAAAGCGCTGGTTTCTAATATATGTAATTTCTTTGTGCTTGTGGGTAAACAGTATTTATTGCTGTTTCTTTGTCAGTGTTGATGTGGAGAGTGTCTGGTTTGCCTACCCTGGGACATGCAACATATCATTGTCCTTCTTTAAGGGTCCCTTTCAAATCTATGATGCTATATCTGTGTGTATGAATCACATATATCTATCTATATCTATGGCTGGATGGCTCTTTGTCAGGAGAGCTTTGATTACGTTTTCTTGCCCTGATGAAGGGAGTTGGAATGGATGGCCTTAAGCATTTTCCGTTGGTCATGGGGGTTCTGTGTGGGAAGTTTTCCTCCGATTCTGTCGTTCGTGGGGTTCACAATGCTCTTTGATTGTAGGTGAACTGTGAATCCCAGTGACTACAAATCCCAAATGTCAAGGTCTATTTCCCCCAAACTCCACCAGTGTTCACATTTGGGCATATTGAGTATTCATGCCAAGTTTTGTCCAGCTCCATCATTGTTTGAGTCCACAGTGCTCTCTGGATGTAGGTGAACTACGACTCCCAAACTCAAGGACAATGCCCACCAAACCCTTCCAGTATTTTCTGTTGGTCATGAGAGTTCTGTGTGCCAAATTTGGTTCAATTCCATCGTTGATAGAGTTCAGAATGCTCTTTGATTGTAGGTGAACTATAAATCCCAGCAACTACCACTCCCAAATGACAAAATCATAATTTTTTGAGTGATGGTCATGCCTTGTGTTGTGAGATGTTTTGTTGCCAAATTTGGTGTGATTTTATTCATTGGTTCTTTTGTTTTTAAGGTACACATTATGCACAGAGCATTTTTATATAGATACTAGCTGTACCAACCACACGTTGCTGTGACCAACCTTCCCTCCCTCTTTCTCTCCTTTCTTTCTCTCCTTTCTCTCCCCCCTCCCTCTTTCCTTCCTTTTTTTCTTTCCTTCTCTCCCTCCCTCCCTCCTTCCTCCCTTCCTTCCTTCTCTACCTCTTTCCTTCTGTCCCCTCCCCTTTTCTTTCTCTCCTTTCTTCTTTCTCTGCCTATTCTTGGACTGTAACTCCCAGCGGTCCTCCTGATTGATCTATCCACCTACTATCTATCTCAACCTAATCTATATATCTTATCTATCTGGAGGATTGCTGGGGGTTGCAGTCCAGGAATAGGAAATATGTATAGATTGGGATGCTCTCAAAGAAAGGAGAAGCAAGCTTGCAACTTGGAAGCAGTGCACTTGGAGCATCCTCCTCCCCTAAAGGGCCAGGTCTAGGAGATGCTGGGAGCTGTCATTTTCGCACATGTGCTATATCATCATTTAGCTTTTTTGGGTGTTCAAGTCCTTTCTGCTGTTTTTTGGGAGGAGCTTATGAGTGATGGTCACTCATTGGTCTGTTAGGGGTGTAGTGTCCAAATTTCATGTCAATTCATCCAGTTGTTTTTGAGTTATGTTAATCCCACAAACAAACATTACATTGTATTGTCGAAGGCTTTCATGGCCGGAATCACTGGGTTGTTGTAGGTTTTTCCGGGCTATATGTCCATGTTCTAGAGGCATTTTCTCCTGACGTTTCGCCTGCATCTATGGCAAGCATCCTCAGGGGTAGTGAGGTCTGGTGGAAGTAGGAAAATGGGTTTATATATCTGTGGAATTACCAGAGTGGGACAAAGGACTTTTGTCTGCTGGAGCTAGGTGTGAATGTTTCAACTGACCACTTTGATTAGCATTTAATGGCTTGGAAGTGCCTGGGGGAATCTTTTGTTGAGAGTGATTTGATGTGCCTGATTGTTTACTCTCTGTTGTTTTGCTGTTGTAATTTTTGAGTTTTTTAATACTGGTAGCCAGATTTTGTTCATTTTCATGGTTTCTTCCTTTCTGTTGAAATTGTCTACATGCTTGTGGATTTCAATGGCTTCTCTGTGTAGTCTGACATGGTGGTTTACACACACACACACATTTTTTTCTACATCATCCTTTCGAAGATGTATACAAGATGCCCATCCATCCAGGAATCCTCAAAGGTTTCCAATGGTGGCTTTGAGATTGCACTTGGAAATTCCTTTAAGACCCTTGGATGCTGGTCATCCATTCCAGCATACAAATCCATTCAGAATAAGCTTCACCTGTTCTGGACTGAATAATTTTTTTTCTCCAATTTACAGGTACAGCACAATTTTTTCTCTGGAGATAAGACTGAAAAAGGAGGTGATGAATAGTCCTACCTTTTCTCTGTCTTCTGTTAGCATTTCACTAACTTAGTTTTTCCAACTTTCTCTCTGCAAATACTGCTATTTATTTGTATTCCTTTTTGGCAATTTCCTTCTTCTGTGTACATGTCTCTTTTAAATCTCACCTCATCAATATCTCACCTTTAGGAAGCTTCCATCCATCATGTGCTTCCTTCCTTTGAGCATTTCTCACCATGAGATCTCATCCCGTATTTCGTTGAGCTTACTGATATCGGTTTTCTTTAAGTCCAGAGTATATATCCAACTTTGCCTAGTCTTTTCTTCTGTATCGCAAATCCTTGGAGAAAATAGTCATTCCCACCCAAGTTTCCCACAAGTCCAGGACTGTTGATCCGTTCTCCTTGGTGGAAGATGTACATGAAGAAGAAGGGCTAGGCTTCTCCCTTTTTGCATCTTACACCTTCTGGATAATGACATTGCCTTCAAGGCAAGAGAGGAATTTGTTGGACCTTACATTTGTGTCTGGGTGGCATTTCTCCCTTGCTCATTTGTTCCAAAAACGGAAAATCAAAACTTCAGTCTGGCTCAGGGTGATCTATAGTAAACTCTGACGACAACGTCACTGTTGTTTCCCTTCCTTTTAATGTTTTCCCAAATGCTCTCAGCCTCTTTTCCTTCTTAAATACTTGTTTTTTTGTAAAATACATCAATACATTTATAATACAGGAGAAATATAATAAACGAAACACCTCATTGATCTCAATATCTATATAAATAAAAATGTAATGTTTGTTTGTGGGTTTAACAGAACTCAAAAACCACTGGGCAAATTGCCCAGTGATTTTGTCATTTGGGAGTTGTAGTTGCTTGAATTTATAATCCACCTACAATCAAAGAGCATTATGAACGCCACCAATGATGGAGTTGAACCAAACGTGGCGTACAGGACTCCCATGACCAACAGAAAACACTAGAAGGGTTTGGTGGGCATTCACCTTGAGTTTGGGAGTTGTAGTTCACCTACATCCAGAGAGCACTGGACACAAACAATGATGGATCTGGACCAAACTTGTGGCCCACATGGGTGTTCTGTGTGGGAGGTTTGGCCCAATTCTATTGTTGGTGGGGGATTGTAGGTGAACTATAAATCCCAGCAACTACAACTCCCAAATGCCAAGGTCCATTTTCCCCAAACTCCGCCAGTTTTCACATATTGGCATATTGAATATTTGGACCAGATCCATCATTGTTTGAGTCCACAGTGATCTATGGATGTAGGTGAACTACAACTCCAAAACCAAAGGTCAATGCCCACCAAACCCTTCCAGTATTTTCTGTTGGTCATGGGAGTTCTCTGTGCCAAGTCTGGTTCAATTCCATTGTTGGTGGGGTTCAGAATGCTCTTTGATTGTAGGTGAACTATAAATCCCAGCAACTACAACTCCCAAATGACAAAATCAATTTTTTGAGTGAAGGACATACATTGGGTTGTTAGGTGTCTTGTGTCTAAATTTGGTGTCAATTCGTCCAGTGGTTTTTGAGTTCTGTTAATCCCACAAACGAACATTACATTTTTATTTATATAGATAAAGAACATTACATACACACACACGCATAAAATTAAACAAAACTTTTAAAAATGTTCATGGTTCATTTAAAATGCATTGTTTTGCAAAGCATGCTGCTATCATAAATCTTTCTATATCCTTGCCCCCTCAAAGGCTTCAGCAGGGTGGGACTCTAGCTCAACAGCATGCTTTGCATGCAGAAAGCTGAAAATTTCTCACATCTCTCACTAAAAAAGGATGAAGTGCCTAGTATCCCAGAGACAATATTAGACTAAATGTACAAACAATCTGAACTCTGCCAAGCAGGATTCTCCGTTTTTGTTTGTTTGTTTGTCTTGCTAAGCTATTTTTATATTGGCTCTGGAAGACTTGGAGGCTTGGGCATCAGGAAAAAACTAAAGAAGGGAGTTCCAGAAGTGGAAAACAATGTATTTATGATCTGAATGCATAAGGATGCAAGGGAACATGGTTCTGAAACTGAAACATTGCTGCTGCAGCTGATACATTTCAGCAGTCTGGATATAGAACCCCTGCATAGAGGTACCTGTTCATACCTAAGCCTTACGTGGAGGTACCAGTGTTGAGAGAGCCAGCATGATGCAGTGGTTTAGGCTTTGGATGATGACTTTGGAGACCAGGCTTTAATTCCCTACCCGGCCATGAAAACCCATTGGCTGGCCTTAGATGAGTCACACACTTTCCGACCCTCAAAACCCGTCTATTGCAGTGTTTCTCAACCTGGGGGTTGGGACCCCTGGGGTGGTCGCGAGGGGGTGTCAGAGGGGTCGCCAAAGACCCATCAGAAAGGTGGAAGGTGAACAACATCTCCCCTAAATCACTGTCAATTCATCCCAAATCCCTCCAGTACATTCTGTTGGTCATAGGGGTTCTGTGTTGAAAGTTTGGACCATCATTGGTGGGGTTCAAGGGACTCTTTGATTGTATGTGAACTATAAATCTCAGAAACTACAACTCCCAAATACAAAGCTTTAATTTCCCCAAACTCCACCAGTGTTCACATTTGGGCATATTGAGTAGGCTTGGGCGGTTTCGTTCGTTAATTTCGTAATTCGTTATTAATTCGTATTTAAATTAGCTTACGATCCAATATTGAACCATGCAGGAATAGTTTGAGGAGTAAATTAGATTCCAAACAATTTTTTCAATTTATTTCGTAATTATTTCGTTATTATTTCGAAATTATTTCGTTATTATTTTCGCATGTCTGGTGCAAGTTTTATAGTTGTTGTTTGTTTTATCACACCAACAGTCAACAACAGAGGGAGAGGGAAGCTTCAGAAGTTCCCCCTGTCCCATTTGGAGGTTTTTTTAGCATATTGCGCAATCGCGTCCGCCATTAATCGATTCGTAATTTTACGAAATTTTGTATATTTCAAAAATTTTAAAAGGAAAATTTCGGAATTATTAAAAAAAACGAAACGCAAGGGCCCCCTAAAAACAAAACGAGTTTAGAACCAAATTTTTCCGTGGTTACCCAAGCCTAATATTGAGTATTCGTGCGAAGTTTGGTCCAGATCTATTATTGTTTGAGTCCACAGTGCTCTCTGGATGTAGGTGAACTACAACTCCAAAACTCAAGGTCAATGCCCACCAAACCCTTCCAATATTTTCTGTTGGGCATGGGAGTTGTGTGTGCCAAATTTGGTTCAATTCCATTCCTGGTGGAGTTCAGAATGCTCTTTGATTGTAGGTGAACTATACATCCCACCAACTACAACTCCCAAATGACAAAATCAATCCCCCCACTCCATTCCACCAGTATTCAAATGTGAGCGTATCAGGTATTTGTGCCAAATTTGATCCACTGAATTAAAATACATCTTACATATCAGTTATTTACATGATGATTCCTAACAGTAACAAAATTGCAGTTATGAAGTAGTAATGAAAATAATTTCATGGTTGGGGGTCAGCACAACATATAGAACTGTATTAAGGGGTCGCGGCATCAGAAAGGTTGAGAACCACTGCCCTATTGCAATGTTTCTCAATATGGGGGTCGGGACCACTGGAGGGTCACAAAGGGGTTTCAGAGGGTCACCAAAGACTATTAGGAAACATATATTTTTGATGGTCTTAGGAACCCCTTTGTCCGAGAACGCTGAAAGTCTCTCAGCCTGTCCTTCTCTTCCTTTTTGGAAACAGACGGCCAATCCTCCCACCAAAAGCCCACCTGTGCAGATTGGCCAGCCTCTCAGCCAAGGGGAGCACTGTTTCTGAGACCCCCAAGTGGGAAGGGGAGAGCAGGCGACCCCTTCATACAGGCTATGGGCCTACCCCCTCCCAAACCCCACCAGTATTCAAATTTGGGCATATTGGGTATTTGTGCCCAACTTGGTCCACTGAACGAAAATGCATCCTGCATACCAGATATTTGCATGACAATTCATAGCAGTAGCAAGATTACAGTTGTGCAGTAGCAACGAAAATAATTTTATGGTTGGGGGTCACCACAACATGAGGAACTGTATGAAGGGGTCGCAGCATTAGGAAGGTAGAGAAACACTGCTGTATTGGATGGCTTTAGGGTCGCCATAAGTTGGAAGTGACATGAAGGCACGCACATCAGCAACAACAAAGAACAACCTGGCTGAGCTACAACTGCTATTATCCCCAGTCAACCTGATAAGTAGGGCTGATGGGATTTGTGGATTATCGCATGCAGGTTGTGGGGACTGTTTTACATTATCCTTTTCAGTCGCTAGCCCACTAATGAGATCAGCTCACGATCCATGCATTAGTGGCATGTTTGATGTTATCTCAGGCATAGCCAACTTAGTGCTCCCCAGATATTGGTCCCCCTTGGCCATGCTGGCTGGAGGATATGAAATTCTAGTTCAAAACACGTGACAGGAATATAATAATAAACTTAGAATCATAGAATCATAGAATCAAAGAGTTGGAAGAGACCTCATGGGCCATCCAGTCCAACCCCCTGCCAGGAAGCAGGAATATTGCATTCAAATCACCCCTGACAGATGGCCATCCAGCCTCTGCTTAAAAGCTTCCAAAGAAGGAGCCTCCACCACACTCCGGGGCAGAGAGTTCCACTGCTGAACGGCTCTCACAGTCAGGAACTTTATTTATACCCCGCCACCATCTCCCCAAGGGGACTCGGGGCGGCTTACATAGGGCCAAGCCCAGCAATACAGTAAACAATATACAACAGAATACAGCAAAATAAGATAAAATATAAACCCATTAAACTTAAACGGATCAACAATATAAAATCACACATTAAAACATAGAAATTGATCACATTAGGCAGGCCAATTTGAGTAGATTAATTAAAAAAAAACACTGGTGAGACAGCAATGTAATGTGACTAGGCAGGGGATCCGAGAGATAGAGTAGGGTGTGATTGCACTAACAGGAGAATAAAGTGCTACCGAGGGCCATTTTACAGAGGTAGGTCATGCCAGGGTATTTTTGTTTATTCATCCATTGGAACACAATGGAACAACCAGGTCTTCAAGCTCTTCTTGAAGGCTGCCAGGGTGGGGGCTTGTCTAATATCTTTGGGGAGCGAGTTCTAGAGTCTGGGGGCCACCACAGAGAAGGCACTCTCCCTCGTCCCCACAAGTCGCGATTGCGATGGGGGCGGGAGCAAAACCTGGCTTTTCCGCTGCGCCTTTGGTGAGTAGGTGCACAGCATGATATTTTGCACCCCTCGACGTTTTCTGCTAATGGAGTTCGTGCCCTCCAAATAGGATGTTTAGCCTCACAACTCTGTGTGTTTTATGAGTTCCATATAAACATCCTGCTCCTATTTTATCTCAGCATAGTTTGTTAACTGATTTTATCCTGAATATGTGGCCCGCCCATTGTCATCACTGCCGTGATTGTGTTTATTGGAATGTTTATTTTATGTTTTTTAATGTCATTTTGATAATGTTGTTGTTTGGTTTTAATGCTTTGATTTTATTGCTGTATTATGTTGTCCGGGCTTGGTCCCATGTAAGCCGCTCTGAGTCCCCATCGGGGAGATGTTGGCGGGGTAGAAATAAAGTTTATTATTGTTGTTGTTGCTGTTGCTGTTGTTGTTCTGGAACAGCTGTTCCGGGAGCTCCAATTTTGTTTGCTTTGCATTGAATGTTTGTAGTCCTGAATTTCAGGGACTCTGCGGATGGGTGGCTTCTTTTGGCTGCAGTCATAGGGCAGGCCACCTGTCAATTATCATTAGGTTCCCTGGTCCTGCCCCCCCTTTTGGGCTTTGGAGGGAAGGTGAGCCATTTTGTTAGTCAGTCTCAGCCAGGTTAGCCTTTGTATAGGATGTGTGTAACTTCCCCTGTACAAAGGCTTCAAGCTTTAGGAATTTCCAGGGTTAAAAAAATTCCAACAGAAACAGAAGGGAAAGAAATCCAGAGGAGAACAACTTTAAGAGTCTCCTAAGAACTCCAGGGAAGCATTCCAACAACTTTGGGAATTTCCAGGAAACAGCCCTAAAGACTAAAGAACTCCAGCTGGAGAATATCCACTGCCTTGCTGGTAGGTCCACTCGGTGTCCGAGAAGCAGTTCGGCCTGGTAGCGGAGCCCAGACCAGTGAGGGTTGGATTTCAGTCAGCCTGGGAGAAGTTAAAAAATGGGTTTTTCCTTTAAAGAAGTTACTGAAGATAGTTGCCTGTCCTTCGTGGGCAAGTGTAGGAATTCACCAGTTCCCTAGAAGCTTGGAATTATTTGCTTTACTTTGCTAAAGATAAGAGAAGTTCCTGTTTGATTGTTAATTAATAAAATACTTTGTTGTACTTCTCAAGCCATCTGAAGATTCTTTGTAGTGGAAACCTCTGAGAACGTCTCCTTAGGCCTCTGGCTTCCCGCTGGGCAAAGGTTACACATCCTATTTTTAAAGCCAACCAATTACAGGTCCAGCGGCGACAGAACAATTATTATTATTATTATTATTATTATTATTATTATTATTATTATTAAGGGCCTCTCCAGAAGATTGAAGAGATCGTATAGGTCCATAAATAGAACAGA
Organism: Anolis sagrei; assembly: GCF_037176765.1. Taxonomy (NCBI): domain Eukaryota; kingdom Metazoa; phylum Chordata; class Lepidosauria; order Squamata; family Anolidae; genus Anolis; species Anolis sagrei. The sequence goes on along the minus strand of NC_090034.1, from coordinate 77,947,986 downwards.
ATATGGTGGTCTATCTCTCTTTCTGCATAATGGCCCCTCTCTAGTGATGCTTGGGATCTGTAGTTTGGTGGTATAAAATGGCTATGACTATGTAGTATCGATAGATAGTCCGTTAGTAAGTTAGTAATGCATGAGCAAAGTTTGTTATGTATCGCTATGACTATCATTCTTGTCCCCAGAACATTACACCGAGCTTATATATTTCAGTATAAACATTCCAAATCTATTTAAGAGATGTAAAGCCATCCATTTTCAAGATCTCATAAGTGTGGGGTGGATATATTACCCAAAATCTATATATATAAAATGGAAAAGGGCGTCGTAAGGGGCCGCAAAACGCGAAAACCCCTGGACGAAAAAACACCAAACTTGGCGGACGCATACCTCGAACCACAAGGTATGCCCAACACTCATCACAACACAAAAAAACATTACAACAAACTCACCATCACAAAAAAAAACAGAGCATGCGCAGAGGCGTCCCGCTGCGAGCCGCCCGGCACGCACACATGGCTGGACCACGCCCCCTCCGTGCATACGCCATCCTTCCCTCCTCCCCCTCCTCCTCCTCCGCCACCCACGCCCCCTCCAAGAAAGCCACGCCCCCACCCACCACCGCCCCGCCCCTACCCGCCCATACACCATCCTTCCCTCCTCCCCTCCTCCTCCCTCGCCCACGCCCCCTCCGAGAAAGCCACGCCCCCTCCCTTCACTGCCCTGCCCCTTCCCACACTGACGCAATCCTTCCCTCCTGCCCCTCCTCCTCCGCCGGTCACGCCCCTTCCCAGGAAACAACGCCCCCTCCAATCCCCGCCCCGTCCCTTCCCGCCCTGACCCAATAAATCCCTCCTCCCCATCCCCCTCCACCGAAGGAAGGAAGGAATGAGGTAGAAAAGGAAGAAAGGAGAGAAAGAGGGAAAGAAAGAAGGAAGGAAGGAATGAGGTAGAAAAGGAAGAAAGGAGAGAAAGAGGGAAAGAAAGAAGGAAGGAAGGAATGAGGTAGAAAAGGAAGAAAGGAGAGAAAGAGGGAAAGAAAGAAGGTAGGAAGGAATGAGGTAGAAAAGGAAGAAAGGAGAGAAAGAGGGAGGGAAAGAAAGAAGGAAAGGGAGAAGGAAGGAAGGAAGGAAGGAGGTAGAAAAGGAAGAAAGGAGAGAAAGAGGGAGGGAAAGAAAAAGGGGGAGGAAGGAAAGTTAGAGAAGGAAGGAAGGAGAGAAGGAAAGAAAAAAGGGAAAGAAGGAAGGAAAGAAGGAGCGAAGGAAGGGGGGAAGATGTAGAGAAAGAGGGAGGGAAGGAAAGATGGAAAGAGAGAAGGAAGAAAACAGAGACAACAGAAGAGAAAAAGGAAGAAGGAAGGAAAGAGGGAGCGAAGGAAGGGGATAAGATGTAGAGAAAGAGGGAGGGAAGGAAAGAAGGAAAGAGAGAAGGAAGAAAAGAGAGACAGCAGAAGAGAAAGAAAAAGGGGGAGGGAAGGAAAGTGATAGAGAAGGAAGGAAGGAGAGAAGGAAAGACGGGAAGGAAGGAAGGAAAGAGGGAGTGAAGGAAGGAGGAAAGAAGGAGATAGGGGGAAGGTTGGCCACAGCAACGCGTGGTGGGTACAGCTAGTGTGTATATAAACATTCTAAATCTAATGGATATACCTGATATTTTCATTTGTTTTCATCACTGTAGTCAACTTGTCTAGATTTCAGGTTCTGCATGACTTTTGCTCCAATCCAAACAAATCTTTGCCGGTGTCAGGAGATGCCTAGATTGTGGGCATGCTTGGCTTCTAGCAACATGCAGGGCCATCAAGAGGGGGAGGAGGCTGGGACAAATTACAAGGGCTCAGAGGTCCATAAAGAGCCTGAGATCTGACTGTGTTGATTGCAATGTGTTTGTTTCTCTTTTTCAGTGCTGCCATTACTCACCAATTAGTTTTGGCATCAGTCTTAAAATCGGTGAATTTTGAAAGAATAATAATATGCAGACTTGAAAATCCCATGTAAAGATTTTTACTGGGTTGCTGTGAGTTTTTCAGTCAATATGGCCATGTTCCAGCAGCATTCTCTCCTAACATTTCACCTGTGGCTAATAACAACAACAACAACTACTACTACTACTTTATTTTTATACCCCGCCTCCATCTCCCCGAAGGGACTCGGGGCGGCTTAACTGGAGCCAAGCCCAATCAAACAGAGTTAATAACATAGCATATAAAATATAATAACAATGTAAGACAGCATAAAACAACATTATAACAATAATAAAACAAAAATAATAAATAACAACCAAGGACATACTTCAAGTCTTGTTTATTTATTTTATTTATTTATTTACAGCTTTTATATTCCGCCCTTCTCACCCCGCAGGGGACTCAGGGCGGATTACAGTGTACACATATATGGCAAACATTCAATGCCAATTTTTGACATACAAACATATACAGACATACACAGAGGCTATTTAACTTTTTCTGGCCACCAGGGGAGCTGTCGCTTTCATCGTCCATCTGCGACGCTGATGAAGCATTTCCGCATTCCCCGCATGCTTCCCCGCTGGAATGCTTTGCTGGAGTCTTCTTTATGGCCTCATAAATCAGTTAATTTAGTCTCCCCACACTTTAAAGTGGTACCTAATTTTTCTTACTTGACAGATGCAACTGTCTTTCGGGTTGTTGTGGGAGGGTGGGCTAGTGTGCAAACCGGCTAGAAAATAGGTGCATAGATCATATAGCAGTGTAAGGATAAGAGCAGTTATAACAGGGTCATTATAGCATCTTCAGAAAACTATTGACAATGAGGCAAGTGGGGTGACTGTATATATCCCTGTAGAGCAGTGATTCTCAACCTTCCTAATGCCGCGACCCCTTAACACAGTTCCTCATATTGTGGTGACCCCCAACCATAAAATTATTTTTGTTGCTACTTCGTAACTGTAATTTTGCTACTGTTATGAATCGTAATGTAAATATGTGATATGCAAGATGTATTTTCATTCACTGGACCAAATTTGGCACAAATACTCGATATGCCCAAATTTGAATATTGGTGTGTTAATTGATTTTGTCATTTGAGAGTTGTAGTTGCTGGGATTTATAGTTAACCTACAAGCAAAGAGGATTCGGAACTCCATCAATGATGGAATTGAACCAAACTTGGCACACCAAACTCCCATAACAGAAAACACTGGAAGGGTTTGGTGGACATTGACCTTGCGTTTTGGAGTTGTAGTTCACCTACATCCAGCGAGCACTGTGGACTCAAACAATGATGGATATGGACCAAACTTGGCATGAATACTCAATATACCCAAATGTGAACACTGGTGAAGTTTGGGGAAAATAGAGTTGACATTTGGGAGTTGTAGCTGCTGGGATTTATAGTTAACCTACAATCAAAGAGAATTCTGAACTGCACCAATGATAGAATTGGGCCAGACTTCACACACAGAACTCCCATGACCAACAGAACATACTGTATTTTCTGACGGTGTTTGGTGACCCCTCTGGCACTCGTTCGCAACTCTCCCAGGGGTCCTAACACCCAGGTTGAGAAACACTGCTGTAGAGTAATGTCCAGGGTGGGAGAAAGAACCTTTGTCTGTTAGTGTGAATGCTGCAGTTGGCAAGCTTGAATAGCACTGAGTAGCCATGAAGTTTCAAAGTCGATCAGTGAGGGTATCTGTGTAGAGGTAGCCTGGTCTCTGTTGCCTGGAGGCACCCTCTGTTTGGGAGGTGTTCGCTGGCACTTGATTGCTTGTTGTCTGGAGTTCTCCTGTTTCAGAGGCCCCTTCCACACAGCTGTAGAAAATCCACATTGAACTGGATTATATGACAGTGTGGATTCAGATAACCCAGTTCAGATATTGTGGATTATCTGCCTTGATATTCTGAGTTATATGGCTGTGTGGAAGGACCCTGAGTGGTGTTCTTTATTTATTGTCTTGATTTTGGTATTTTTTAAAATACTGGTAGCTAGATTTTGTTCATTTTCATGGTTTCCTCCTTTCTGTTGAAATTGTCCACGTGCTTCTTGTGGATTCTCTGTGTCGCCTGACATGGTGGTTGTTAAGAGTAGTCCAGCATTTCTGTGTTCTCCAATAATATGTTGTGTCCAGGTTGGTTCATCAGGTGCTCTGCTATGGCTGACTTCTCTGGTTGAATTAATCTGCAGTGTCTTTTGTGTCTGCTGCTGCGTTTGGGGGTTCCTATGTAGACTTGTCCACTGCAGCACTAAAGATTTTTAGCCAAAAGCTCACAAGGTGGTGGAAGCTGGATTCCATAGGAGTTGTTCCTTGGCTCCCAGGTGAAGCAGCCTGAAAAGTCCTCCTGCCTCCAACCCAGCCATTGTCTGTTGTGGTCCGACAGCCAGAGGCTCTCTCCTGCATTCTCCTGCTGCACCAAAGAGCTGCCTTGTTCTCTTCCTACCCCACTTTTCATCCAGCTGCTCACCTTTCTTGTTGATGGAAATGCTGCAGCTCCCCTCCCCATCATTCCAGAGTCTTTTCCCAACCTCATAGAAGTCAGAGAGAGGGGGAGAAGTAAAGTGAGAGGCCCTTCTTTGGACTTTCCTGTGTGGCCGAACTCGACCCTGAATCAGAGCTGTCTATCGGACTGGCCAGCCCACAGTCACTAGGTCCTGACTTTTGCAAAAGGAAATAACATTTAGTGATATAAGCCTTGACCTGGAGCTTGAAGTACTACAACCCAGATAGATCACCTCAGACAAAACAAGGTTTTAGGAGTGAATCATAACTTATGGCTCAATGCCCTAGCTGAGCACACTGGGGCTCAAATGAACAGATATACCTATACCTAGAGATACATATTCTGTCTCATGTTTATTTAATGGTTAACTAGCCCAACATAAGTTATCTAGAAGAGTCTAAATCAGGGCTTCTTAATCTTTTTCTACTTGCAACCCCTTGTTACCCAAGCAATTTTTACATGACTCCAGGTATATATAGGTACACAGAGGCGTCCCTAGGTAATTTTCAACGGTAAGCAAACAGTATTTTGCCCCCCCCCCCCAACCAATCATTGATATATATTTTCTGTTCGTCGTGGGAGTTTTGTGTGCCATATTTGGTTCAATTCCATCATTGGTGGATTTCAGAATGCTCTTTGATTGTAGGTGAACTATACATCCCAGTAACTACAACTCCCATATGTCAAGGTCTATTTTCCCCCAAGAGCTCCTCAAGAGTGCCCCTGGGCAAAATCAACTATACTGCAAATGCTTACTTTGCGTAATGGGTTGCCAAGGATTCCCCCGGACTGCTAGGGCTGTTGTGAGCCGAGGGGGCGCTCCTCAAGTGGCGGTTGAGGGGCATTTACAGAGGTGCCTCTGCGCCCCGGCAAAAAAAGTGTACTGCGACCGCTTACTTTGCGTAATGGATGAGCCGCCCCTGTAGGTACAATAGTCTCACTTATCCAACCTTCGCTCATCCAGCATTCTGTATTATCCAACTCAGTCAGCCTCCCGCCTGGATCGACAGTTGTTTCAATACATTGTGATGTTTTGGTGCTAAATTCGTAAATACAGTAATTACTACATAACGTTACCGTGTATTGAACTGCTTGTTCTGTTTATTTCTTGTAAAGCATGATGTTTTGGTGATTAATTTGTAAAATCATTACGTAATTTGACGTTTAATAGACTTTTCCTTAATCCCTCCTTATTATCCAACATTTTTGCTTATCCAACATTCTGCTGGACCGTTTATGTTGGATATGCGAGACTCTACTGTATATAAAATAGGTATAATAATAAAAAAATGTATTAAAATAAAATCAGCATTTGCAAGCCATGCTCAACAGGTTGGTTTTCCTTTTCATGGAGTACAACTTGAGCATTTTCTGCAAAGTCTACTGTAAACACAGCACGTTGTTGTTAACAGATTTGGGTAAATGGGTGGTGTTCCGAATTTTTTTACTGTTCCCAATTTTTTTGTGAACCTCACACTGAGCTGGGAGGGGACCAATTTGGGATCATCAGGACCCACAATTTAGGAAGCAATGCTCTCAACTGCAGGTTTCCCAGCCGACCTAGGGTTTGGCACACTAAGGGACGACTTTCATGACTCTTCCTTAAATAAAGTACCAAATGGGCACATGAAATGCTGCCATTTCAGGTCTGAGGTTGCCCCTTTGGGTCTGGGCCAGAATGGAGAGTTTTCACGCTGACCTCCTCTCTCCTCTGAAGACATCCATTCAAGTCTCCTTCCTTCTCTTCCTTCCTTCCTTTGGAACTCAAGGTGCAGGGGAGAACAGACTGTATAACTAACTTAGCGTGGTGCCAGAGGCATGTTTCCTCAGTCCGCTTTGGGTAAGGCAGGCATTGGTTGCCTCACAAAAAAGGGAGCCACAGAAAGAGTGGTGTTTGTTAGGGCGAAGAAGTAGTGCAGCCAGGTCAGAAAGTTTAAACAGCAAGTCGGAATCGCTTTGGGAGGGGTTTTTAACCGTTTAACAGACTAGCTTCTTGGAAGGGGATCTATAGCTCATTACGGACACCTAGTGGAGATGTGACTAAAGAGCCTTTTGCCAAAGGTGACTAACTGGTGTTTACATGCGTAAGACACACAGACTGTCCCTATGTATGCTTGCTTTACACTGCCCGCATGTACATCATCCTTGCCAAATAATGGGTGAGATGCCTGCATCTTATCAGAGCTGCGCCTCCTGCACACACAGGCACAAACACAGAAAAAGTTTAAATAGCAGAAACTGAAACAATTTTAGGTGCCCGTTAGTCCTGTCTCCATCTTTGTGGGAAACTGCTTGCTTTAGAGCAGGCATAGGCCAACTTCCACCTTCCCTCCATGTGTTTTGGACTTCAACTCCCACAATTCCTAACAGGCAGTAGAAAGTCCAAAACACCCAGAGGGCCGAAGTTTGCCCTTGCCTAGTTTAGAGCCTATTTGGGGCAACATGGTCATCTGCATTTTATTTGTTCTTAATTTTCCTGTTGATATTTCTCTTAAACAAATAATATGAATGCATGGAAAGAAGGAGAAAAGATGTTGTTGTTGTTGTTATTTGTAGACAGCCCTGTCTCCCCAGGGCAGTTTCCGACATATATAATCTATCTATCTATCTATATATATAAATGCTCTGTGCGTAATGAGTACCTTAAAAACAAAAGAACCAATGAATGAAATCACCAAATTTGGCAACAAAATGTCTCACAACACAAGGAGTGACCATCACTCAAAAAATTATGATTTTGTCATTTGGGAGTTGTAGTTGCTAGGATTTATAGTTCACCCATAATCAAAGAGCATTCTGAATTCCACCAACGATGAAATTGAACCAAACTTGGCATACAGAACTCCCATGACCAACAGAAAACACTAGAAGGGTTTGGTGGGCATTGACCTTGAGTTTGGGAGTTGTAGTTCAGCTACATCCAGAGAGCACTCAACTGGACTCAACAATGGTGGATCTGGACCAAACGTGGCACGAATACTCAATATGCCCAAATATAAACACAGATGGAGTTTGGGGGAAATAGACATTTGGGAGTTGTAGTTACTGGGATTTATAGTTCAGCTACAATCAAGGAGCATTCTGAACCCCACCAATGACAGAATTGGGGCAAACTTCCCACACAGAACCCCCATGACCAACAGAAAATACTGTGTTTTCTGGTGGTCTTTGGTGACCCTTCTGACACCCCCTAGCAACCCCCCCCCCCAGGGGTCCCAATCCCCAGGATGAGAAATGCTGCCTTAAGGCCATCCAGTCCAACTCCCTTCACCAGAGCAAGAAAACATAAAGTGTTCCTGACAAAGAGCCATCCAGCTATAGATATAGATAAATATATATATGATTCACACACACACACACACATACACATGTTTATGACAGATATAGTGCCACAGATTTGAAAAGGACCCCTAAAGAAGGATAATTATATGTTGCATGTTCCAGAGTAGGCAAACCAGACAATCTCCACATCAGCCCTGACAAAGAAACAAGAAATATTTTTTACCCACGAGGATAGAGACAGTACATATATTAGAAACCAACACTTTCTCATTACTTTATTTTCTAGATCACCAAACTGGGCCACAGCAACGCGTGGCAGGGGACAGCTAGTCTATCTATATACACAATAAAAGTGAAAAATGTGTGTGTGTATGTGGCAGAGGTGTCCACTTACATAGACAGCCTCCAGCCTCCACAAACAGGCTATAGTTCCAAGTGCTGAGAAGCCTCCAAAGGCACTCCCTCAACTGACACTGCAGGTTATAGCGAGAGCACCACCCAACAATGGATCTGGACCAAATTTGCCATGGATGATTGGACTTGCAGTACCCTCACTCACTTCCAGAGACCATTGCGACCCCCACGCATGATGGACCTGGACTAAACTTGCCACACAGATTTTCCATGCTGCACCTTTTATCCTGGTTAGGTTTGGGAGAGGATGGACCGGGGATGATAGGATTAGCAGTGTCTTCACTTATTTCCAGAAACCACAACGACCCCGACAAATGATGCATTGGGACCAAATTTGGCACACAGACTCCCTGTGACGTACTTCATGTCCTGCTGAGGGTTAGGGGAGGATGGACCACCGATTATGGGATTTGCACTTACACAGAACGTGATCTTCCCTTTAGCAACAGCGTTAGGTCCCCAGTGCAGAACCAGATTGGCTAGGTGCTCTTCATTGATTAGACCGAAAATGCTGCAAAATGTTGACAGTGTTTGTTCAGCAGACTAAACTCCCTCTTCTTCTTCTTCTTCTTCTCCACAGAGAACTCAAGTGTAACAGCAGGAGCAGCAAAGCAGAAGGTAAGCTGGGCACTGTGGATGTTGTCTTTCCCTCCCACTCTTCCTTCGTGAGGCATCAGTGAAACAAATGCATGTGGAGGCAGCTGCAGGGCCTTTCTACACACGCTATTCGTCACACAATAAATACACATTCCCTTTCTTGCATTGAGCTTCATCTGTCCATTTTGGCGATTCCTTGGGAAGGGGGTTGTGTGTGTGGTTGCTTCACAGATAGTGCCACAACACTCCTGGAAAATCTGGAATGCAGTCATATCCTCATCACAAGCACATTGAGACGCAATATCCCTTCTCTGTTGTGAGAGCTGTTGCTGCGTTCTCTGGAAGCTCCCTTTGTTTTATTCTATACCCACATGTCCCAAAATGCAGGGACACACTATCCGTTTTTTTTTTTTTAAATTGGGATATCACCACATTTTTCTGCTCATCTCTTCAATAACAATTTACCCCTTTAGCACTTCAACCTAAATTGTCTAAATTAAAGTGGGAGCTGGTTGTGAAGTGATTTATAGTTTCCAAATCATGACCTCCCTGATTTGCTGCAAACTGGCACGTCCTAAAGTGCAGGGACACACTACCCAGTTTTTTTTTTAATTGGGATATCACCACATTTTTCTGCTCATCTCTTCAATAACAATTTACCCCTTTAGCACTTCAACCTAAATTGTCTAAATTAAAGTGGGAGCTGGTTGTGAAGTGATTTATAGTTTCCAAATCACAACCTCCCTGATTTGCTGCAAACTGGCACGTCCTAAAGTGCAGGGACACACTACCCAGTTTTTTTTAATTGGGATATCACCACATTTTTCTGCTCATCTCTTCAATAACAATTTACCCCTTTAGCACTTCAACCTAATCAGACTTTGTCTAAATTAAAATGGGAGCTGGTTGTGAAGTGATTTATAGTTTCCAAATCATGACCTCCCTGATTTGCTGCAAACTGGCATGTCCCAAAATGCAGGGACACACTACCCAGTTTTTTTTAAAATTGGGATATCACCACATTTTTCTGCTCATCTCTTCAATAACAATTTACCCCTTTAGCACTTCAACCTAATCAGGCCTTGTCTAAATTAAAATGAGAGCTGGTTGTGAAGTGATTTATAGTTTCCAAATCATGACCTCCCTGATTTGCTGCAAACTGGCATGTCCCAAAATGCAGGGACACACTACCCGTTTTTTTTAAATTGGGATATCATCACATTTTTCTGCTCATCTCTTCAATAACAATTTACCCCTTTAGCACTTCAATCTAATCAGACCTTGTCTAAATTAAAATGGGAGCTGGTTGTGATTTACAGTTTCCAAATCATGACCTCCCTGATTTGCTGCAAACTGGCATGTCCCAAAATGCAGGGACACACTACCCAGTTTTTTTAATTGGGATATCATCACATTTTTCTGCTCATCTCTTCAATAACAATTTACCCCTTTAGCACTTCAACCTAACCAGACCTTGTCTAAATTAAAGTGGGAGCTGGTTGTGAAGTGATTTCTAGTTTCCAAATCATGACCTCCCTGATTTGCTGCAAACTGGATAGCAAGTGTCCCAGAATCAAGCAAAAATACAACAGAATAATAATAATAATAATAATAATAATAATAATACTTTATTTGTACCCCGCTACCATCTCCCCAAGGGATTCGGTGCGGCTTACATGAGGCCAAGCCCACAACACATCAATAAACAAAGGCGATAACAAATAATAAATACCAACAGTTAAAAGAAAACTCGAAAACAAAAAATACACAATAAGCAATAAACAATAACAATAACATACCGCATTTAAAAAGAACCTATGGCCGGGCCAAATGTAATAATTAAAATTTGAAATTTAAAATGCTGGAGCATGAACAAGGTAGGGTAAACTAGGATAGGATTTTCAAAGAAAGAAGAGGGCGCGCAGGCAATCCTAATCAATATTAAAGTGCATGGAAACATGGAATGTTGGCTACGCCTTTGAAATAGAAAAATGGGTGGAAAAATGGATATATTGCCATAGTGCAGTGGTTCTCAATCTGGGATCCCCAGATGTTTTTGGCCTACAACTCCCAGAAATCCCAGCCAGTTTACCAGCTGTTAAGATTTCTGGGAGTTGAAGGCCAAAAACATCTGGGGACCCCAGGTTGAGAACCACTGCCGTAGTGGCTGTGAGGATTCTGGGACTTCTAGTCCACTAAAGGAATAATAGAATCTTAGAGCGAGAAAGGGCCACCTTTTTTGCACTCCTCCTCCTCCTCCTCCTCTTCTTCTTCTTCTTATTATTATTATTTGAAACACATCAATATGAGTCCACAGCAGACAAGATCACTCTGCTGGCTGTTGTATTGGATCACACGTCGGACACTTCCCAAGTGTCTAGGACTGTGTGATGTATCAGTGAGTAATACCTGCAGATCCCAGTAGGGTGGCCTTTTGCAGCTGGCAGATAGTAATCTTATCAGCTCCGATTGTGTTTAAGTGCAAGCCAAGGTCTTTAGGCACTGCACCCAGTGTGCCGATTACCACTGGGACCACCTTGACTGGTTTGTGCCAGAGTCTTTGCAGTTCGATCTTTAAATCCTCATATCGTGTCAGCTTTTCCAGTTGTTTCTCTTCAATCCCGCTGTCACCTGGGATTGCAAAATTGACAATCCACACTCTGTTTTTTTAACACGATTGTGAGGTCAGGAGTTTTGGTCTCCAAAACTCTGTCAGTCTGAATTCAGAAGTCCCAGAGTAGTTTAACATGTTCATTTTCTGTAACTTTTTCAGACTGGTGATCCCACCAGTTCTTTGTCACAGGCAGATGGTATTTGTGGCACAAGTTCCAATTAATCATCCGAGCAACGGTGTTATGCCTCTGCATATAGTCTGTCTGCGTGATCTTCTTGCAGCAACTGAGGATGTGATCTATTGTTTCATCTGCTTCCTTGCAGAGTCTACATTTGGGATCTGTCTTCGACTTTTCAATTCTGGCTCTGATGGCATTGGTTCTAATGGCTTGTTCTTGGGCTGCCAGAATCAGGCCCTCCGTCTCCTTTTTCAAAGTTCCATTTGTGAGCCACAGCCATGTTTTTTTGTTTATCAGATTATTATTAACATCATCATTATCATCATACGTATTTATACCATACTTTATCTCCCCCAAAGGGAATTCAAAGCCTAGTAATTAGAGTTCATTGGTTGTATTCTAGCCTCTGGATGGCAGAAAACAAGCTTGCTCCATCTTCCACATGACATACCTTCAGATATTAAAATATAGTCAGTATATCACCCCACAGTCATCTCTTCTTCGAGTTAAACTCACCCAACTTGCCAAATTATCCCTTAGGATCATAGAATCATAGAGTTGGAAGAGACCTCATGGACCATCCAGTCCAACCCCCTGCCAAGAAGCAGGAAATTGCATTCAAAGCACCCCCGACAAATGGCCATCCAGCCTCTGTTTAAAAGCTTCCAAAGAAGGAGCCTCCACCACACTCCAGGGCAGAGAGTTCCACTGCTGAACGGCTCTCACAGTCAGGAAGTTCTTCCTAATGTTCAGATGGAATCTTCTTTCTTGTAGTTTGAAGCCATTGTTCTGCGTCCTAGTCTCCAGGGCAGCAGAAAACAAATTTGCTCCCTCCTCCCTGTGACTTCCTCCCACATATTTATACATGGCTACCATGTCTCCTCTCAGCCTTCTCTTCTGAAGGCTAAACATGCCCAGCTCTTTAAGCCTCATAGGGCTTGTTCTCCAGACCCTGGATCATTTTAGTTGCCCTCCTCTGGACACATTCCAGCTTGTCAACATCTCTCTTCAATTGTGGTGCCCAAAATTGGACACAATATTCCAGGTGTGGTCTAACCACAAGTCTTGGTTTCCAAGTCTTTTATCACCTTTGCCATAAACCATCCTGTTAAGCTCTTTCTTGAACTACGGAGCCCAGAACTGGATACATCTGTCCAGGGGAGGTCTAACTAGAGCAGAGTAGAATAACAATGCTCCTTTCTATGACCTAGAGCTGAATCTCCAGCTGTCATCAGACTGCCCTTTGGAATCCCCACTGCAGACTCCGGTACCACCGGAGCATTTCTTTGCAGTGAAATAAATGGCCTTGTTGTTTGCTGTAGGAGATGTGCTTTCCAGGACTTAAGAAAGGCACAATGAAGCTGCTAAACAAGTAAAAGGGTAGGGGAAAAAGAAACCAGGGGAGGGTTTGTTTGTTTTGTTTTTTTAGGAAATGAATTTGTGGCACGCATCACATTATGGTCACTAATACTGGGACGGCCTCAGCAAAAATCAAACATGTTCCTTGCTCTCATCGGGGCAACATTCACATGTTTCCCCATCTATTTAGAGTTAGCTGTGTGAGCACAACAGAGAAGACAATATAGCCTCAGTGAAAGTGCTTGCTTGGGTGATATTGTCAGTAGCTGCTGCAGAGCAACAGCGTTTGAAAAGCCGTGTAGCCTTTGGCTGATGAGAAATCTCCAATATCTGTGCACTCCTTGTGGCAGAAGAAGGTTTGGATTCAGTCACTGGCCGGAGGAGAAAGAGCTCTTCTCCCTTCCTTGCCTATCCAAACTCCATCAGCAAGAGGTAGAATAGTCTTTACTAGACTTGTGCATTTCAGCTGAACCTTGATCTGTTTCTGCTGGTTGGATTCCGGTAGACCCTTGTATCTGTTTGTGTGCGCATCCCGAAAACGGGCAGGTAGCTGGATAGCTGTTTTCAATCTGCAGCCAAAACATATAGCTAGATCCTGCCCAGTAGCAACAATGGGGAACTTAGAAGGCTCCTTTTTCTGTTCCTGGGACCCTTTCCTTTTTCCCTTCAAGGGAGCCTGGGTTTCAGCAATGAGGTTAAGGAAGCAGACACAACTTGCATAGAACACATCATGGCGTTCTTCTGCTCCAATTGGCTCAGTAGGCAGGGCTCCCAGGGAAACCCTGTGCAAGGAGGAGCACGCGGCAGTCTCTTTGCACGCTGTGTGCTCCCAAAATGGGGAGGAGGAGCTGTGTTTGGCTGCCACATGGTCCCGTTATGCATGGGAAACTGTTACGGCTGGACCCTTGCCGTTAAAACCATCCGACCAAGCCAAAGAATCTGGATTGGCCAAAGGAAAATGGCTAAAATGGATCACGCGTAAGCCTAGCCTTTACCAGTCACATAAAATACTTTTTCATTTTTTTTAAAAAAAATAGCCATAGCCATCATCACAAGCCTTATGCATGGCATTAGAGTGCTAGCAAAGATGATTTTTGTATCCTATGTGAGATTCTTGTATCCAGTGGCACAGTGGGTTAAACCGCTGAGCTGCTAAACTTGCTGACCGAAAGGTCGCTGGTTCAAATCCGGGGAGCGGGGTGAGCTCCCACTGTTAGCCCTAGCTTCTCTCAACCTAGCAGTTCAAAAACATGCAAATGTGAGTAGATCAATAGGTACCAGTCCTGCGGGAAGGTAATGGCACTCCATGCAGTCATGCCAGCCACATGACCTTGGAGGTGTCTACGGACAACGCTGGCTCTTCGGCTTAGAAATGGAGATGAGCACCACCACCCAGAGTCGGACATGACTAGACTTAATGTCAGGGGAAAACCTTTACCTTTACCTTTGGGAGACAAATTAAAGCTCAGCATCCCTGTTTTCACTTTTCCCTAATGATGTGTGAGGCCCAAAATGTTAGCCACAGATGTAGAAGAGAGGTATGGAGGCACCCCAGTGGGTGATATCACAACCTGAAATGTTTCTTCATGTCATGAGGAAATCCAATATAAGGATTCAATTCTTGTTGATGTCCCTGTGTCAGTCATAACTCTTTGTCCCATGAGAGCTTGCCGTACAGAAACACATAAATCCATTAACCGCTACTGGTAGTTATGAGGATTACTTGAAGGTGAAGTAAATATATTCATATTGAAGAATTAATGTTATAATAATGATTTAATCAGAGTTAATCATTCCATCTTAAATTACATTTTTATGTTAGGTATTTGAGTTGTTGTCCTGTGCAGCATTACACCGCTCACATTGTTGAAGCCCCACTTGAGTTTTCTCTTATAATTTTGCAATACTTTTCTCCTATTCTGTTCAGGTTGTTTACATTTTGGGGACACCCCGTATTCTCAGCAGACTGAGACATGGGTGTTGTCATACCTAACAACTGATCACATCCAGGCCTGTAGCGAGGGGGGGGGGTTAGGGGTTCAACCCCCCCCCCCCGAAATGTTTCAGTTTTAAAAAAACAAAACAGTTTACTCATGAATTTTAACTGGTTAACCAAATCCCCATGCTAAGTCTATGAGATGCAAAAAATTAAGAGTCCCTCCAGAACTGCAAGTACTATCTCAGGCAAATATTTATTTATTTATTTATTTATTATTCGAACTTATATGCCGCCACTCCCCTGGGGCTCGGAGCGGCTTACAAGAACAGGCTAAAAGCAAACACAATTTAAAAACAATTTAAAACAATTTAAAAACAGCAGTATCAGAGATCAAAGGCCCGTCGAAACAGACATGTCTTACATGCCCTGCGGAAAGCTGATAAGTCCCGCAAGGCACAGACTTCAGGTGGCAGAGTATTCCAGAGTGATGGTGCCACTGCTGTGAAGGCTCTGCGTCTGGTTGCTGTTAGACGCAAGGTCTTGACACTGGGAATTTCCAATAAATCTTGGTCCTCAGAACGGAGGGGTCTCTGGGGTTGGTAGGGGGTGAGGCGGTCCCTCAGGTACATCGGCCCCAGACCGTGCAAGGCCTTAAATATTGACAATTTATTCACACTGTCATTACTTGCAGCAATAGCCGATGTAGCGAAGCAACCAAGTTGGGGGTGTGTGTGTTGAATGCTCTCATTAAGGAGGCCAGACTTGGTGGAGGTGGTTGACAGGGGCAGAGCTGCAGGCTATTGAAGGCTGCTCTGCCCCCTGCTGTGCTCTTTGCTTCAGTGTGAGCTAGAAGACAGGTTTCAACCCCCCACACCCACCCCCGCGCATGAAATGTTTAAACCCCCCCCCCCCCGAAAATTTCAACCCCTCCCGAATTTTTTTTCTGGCTACGGCCCTGATCACATCCACTATAGCAGTCAAGATTAACCTTTTCTCTTTGTTTGTTTCAGGTCCTGCCTCTGCTTTTGCAGACATCCGTCCAACCAATTGTTCTTCCAAGAGGCATACTGGTGAAGATGACCTGCGGAAGCGGCTGAAATCCCAGGGCCCGCTGGTACCACCAACGGGAGGTCCCATCCGCAGCTCTTCTGATTACTCCCAAGAGCCCAACTTCTATCAGGCAGAGCATCCCACGCAGGAAGCGTCGGCGTGTTTGGCAGAGAAGGCCTTGTCATTCAGCATGCTCAGTTTCCCAGAAGGCTCTTGCTCAGTATTAGGTCGTGAGCACAAATCAGGCTTGCTGCACCCCTCCGAGACAGCAGACCGATATAAGAGTCTTCACACTCAGAGCAGTACCAAGGCGGACGAGAAGGCCCAAGGACCAGAGGAGGTCGCTGCACACGAGAGAACTGCCAAGACTTTTTCCAATGCCACTCTAGCTTCAGGGAGGTGCAACATTGATAACATCATCTCCCTTTTAAAGAGCAAGTGTGGCAATGGCCGTATCAACCTTTACCCTGTGGTGCAGCTCATAGACATCATGAAGGACATCAACCGCCTCTCGCAGGACTTGAAGAGCTGTGGTGTTCACCTGGATTGTAGCAATTTGCAGGTCAACAGCCACCCGTCCCTCAGTGAGGAAGGGCGGGACCAGGGCCTGCAGTACAGCTTCTACTCCTCACCTGTGCTGGCCAACAGCATCCGTAGCCCTGAGGAAGTCACAGCACAGGACAGTGACAAAACAGAGCTATCTAAACAGACCCAACCCATCCTGTATATGGGAGAATCAGATGAGGGCACTACAGGCGCCCAGTTTCAAGCCTGCCAGAGTAGTCCTGCTTTGAAGGTTCCTGGCAGCCCAGGTGAAGCTAGCGGCTCAGAATCTGATACCACTGACCATACTGAGCTGGCTGATACAGATATCCTGAGTGAACTGGCTTCCTTGGCATGTCCAGGTCCCCAGCTGCTAGAGCCTCAGCCTCTAGAGTCCCATCCCCAGTTGCTACAAAGCCTAGAGTCAAGGTCCCCATTAATTGGTTCACAGACTCTAGAACATCAGCCTCAGCTAGTTGATTCTAAATCTTTAGAGCCTCCTCCAGAACCAATGGCCCTGCAGACTGTGGAGCCACTGCCTGAACCTTTGGGGTTGCAAAGTCTAGAGCCTCTAGAACTGCAGAACTTAGAGCCCTTGTCTGAATCACTGTCACTGCAGTCCCTAGAACCCCTTTCCGAGCCTCTGGGGCTCCAGTCTTTAGGAGCTTTAGACCATCAGTTACTGGACTCCCAAACCCAGCTTTTGGATCCAGAGGCCCAGCTGCTAGGCTCACTGCCCAAGTTGTTAGACTCCCAGCCCCAAATGGCAGCAGAGGAGTCGCTAAGGGTCCATTCCCTACAGCCTGGATCACGCCTTGGAGGCTACTCCCCAAGAGGAGTGGTAAGGCGTGGGGCAGGGCGAGGAAGGGATGACCACAGGAAATACGCTCTGCGGAGAACAGATAAACCAAAGATACTCTGCCGCCGTAGGAGGGGAGGCCGGGGAAGGCGAGCAGAGATAGCCACGGAGACCCGAGTCCTCCCCATGCCCATGCCGGTTGAGGTGGTGATGGCGCAACCTGAACAACCCAAGATGCCAGTGGCTGTAGTGACAGCTCTACCTGTGAATCAAATCGTGGACCCCATGTTTTCTCCCCTGGAGCCTGGAGATGGTGGCCAGCAGGCTGCGCCTACAAACTTGCAACCCCTCAAGCCCAAGTGTCGTGGGGTACGCAGGATGGTGGTGAAGATTGCCAAGATTCCTGTGTCCCTTGGGAGGAGGAATAAGACAACATATAAAGTATCCTCCCTCAACAGCAACTTGAGCCTAGAAGGCAAAGAACTGACAAGCTGCTCCTCATTGGAGCCAACTCCCCTGCTGAAGATGAAGAATAATGGTCGTAACGTCGTAGTGGTCTTTCCTCCAGGGGAAATGCCCATTATCCTGAAGCGCAAGCGGGGAAGGCCTCCAAAAAACCTGATGTTGGGACCATGCAAGCCCAAGGAGCCTACCCCAGAAGTGAAAAAGCGGAGACGGAGGAAACAGAAGCTGGCATCCCCGCAACCCTCCTACGTTGCTGACACCAATGATAGTAAAGCTGACTACTCCGATGTCCTGGCAAAGCTTGCCTTTCTAAACCGCCAGAGCCAGTGTTCTGCTCGTTGCTCCCCACCCCGCTGCTGGACCCCAACTGAGCCAGATTCCATCCACCAGGCCCCTGACACTCAAAGCATCTCCCACATTTTGCATCGGGTCCAAGGTTTCCGCCGGCGTGGTGGCAAAGGAGGTGGCTTTGGACGCGGAGGAGGACATTCTGCCCGCTCGCCTCACTGTTCCTTTAGTGATTTCTTTGAAGGAATTGGCAAGAAGAAAAAGGTGGGCCCAGGGGGAGCCATGCATGCCGACCCCATTCACCCACGGAAGAGAGGCCGGCCAGAACCAGACGCCATGGAGAAGCCCAAGAGAAAGAGGAGATCCCGTAAAAATGGGGTGCTGTTTCCAGAACAGAATCCTAACCAGAACTTTGGCGATGGAGCCTCTGACTGGTGTGGAGACAAGGAAAGCCTTTGGATATCCCACCATGGACACCTCTCCAGCCAAACCAACAGGAACTGCAGTTTTCAAGACTCGCGGACCTTTCATTCTTCAGCACTGGAGGCTTGTTCTTCAAGCCGGACCGGTTTTTACAGTGGAAGTAATCCATCCTCACAATCAGAGCTCAGTCAGGAAAGACAGAATCTTTTCACAGGCTACTTCCGCTCTCTGCTGGATTCAGATGACTCCTCCGATCTGCTGGACTTTGCCCTCTCAAATACACGCTCTGAGTCACGGAAATCCACTAGCACATACACAGCCCCTCCCAATGCCATTGCAACCCAGAGGGGTATGGCATCTTACCCAACAAGGGGAGGAAAAACCACACCCTCTACCACTACTACTGCCACTACTGAGACACCTTTCCATACAGTCATGACCAACCGGCAGTCGTTCCCTCCCAGCAGAGCACCCGGATACAACCTTTCTCAGACTGCTTCTGACTGCCGTGGCTCAGATGCCTACCAGAAGCTGGCATCTCTCTCGGCTGTGTCCAGATCACCCACTGCTCACTCCACCGTGGCCTCTAGCTATGCACAGTATGGCAACTACAGCAGTGGCGGGGGGCAGAGCGTCACTCCCTCTAGCTTGTTCCAGCAAGCCAAGCCCTACCATGCCACACAGGATTGCCCCAACAATAAAGACTGCAGCTTCACCTATGGCAGTGGCAACAGCCTTCCTTCATCACCAAGCAGTGCCCATAGTGCCAGCTATGCCCAGCAGGCTTCAGGTCCCAGCTTGCCATTGAGTAAGGCCTCCTTCTTCAACAGCTCTGACCCCAGCCAGTTCTCCAGCTCCTCCCACACCCCCATGAGATGTGACAGTCGGGCAAGTACCGTGTCTCCAGGTGGCTACATGGTCCCCAAAGGTTCCACTTCTTTTCAGCCCTCCCCTGAAAATTGTCGGCAGTTTCCCAGTGCCTCCCAGTGGGCTTTCCGGCAAGGTTATAGCAACCTGGACTGGAACGCGGAGACATTCAACCAGCTCTACAACCCAGGTTTTGATTGCCATATCAATGAGCCTAATGTCATCCTGGACATCTCTAACTACACGCCCCAGAAGGCCAAGCAGCAGACAGTCTCTGAGACCTTCTCCGAATCCTCCTCTGACAGTACTCAGTTCAACCAGCCAGGAGGTTACAGAAGAGCCAACAGCGAGGCCTCGTCGAGTGAAGGCCAGTCGAGCCTTTCGAGCCTAGAGAAGCTGATGATGGACTGGAATGACTCTTCTTCAGCCCCAGGTTACAACTGGAATCAGAGTGTCTTATTCCACAGCAGCTCCAAGCCAGGACGAGGCAGGCGGAAGAAGGTTGACATATTTGATGCCGCTCACCTGAATTTCTCAACAGGTGCATACCCTTCCAAGAGGGGTACAGGGGCCAGGCAGCCACGGGGTTCCCGGGGTGCCTGTGCCTCCAGGAAAGAGAGAGGCACTGGCAAAAGCAAGTTCCCAACAAAATCCCAGTCGGTGAACCCACCGTTTCAAGACAGTACAGACTTAGGCCTGGACTACTACAGCGGAGACAGCAGCATGTCCCCCTTGCCCTCCCAATCCCGGGGCTTTGGGCTCAGCGAAAGAGACCCTTGTGACTACACTGGGCCCTACTCCATGAACCCCTCCACCCCGTCTGATGGCACCTTTGGACAAGGGTTTCAGAGTGACTCCCCTGGCCTGGGGCAGACGGACCTGGAAAGCAAGCATTTCCCGGCGCTGCCCCACCAACTTGCTGCCCCACCCCCTCCGCAGACTGTGTTTGAAGCAGGCTTGCAAAAAGCTTTCTCACCCAACTGCTCCCCAACCCTGGCCTTTAAAGAGGACTTGCGGCCGAGCGACATCCGGAAGCTTCCTGCCTGCGACTCCCTCAAACACGGCATGCAAGGGACTGCGGGCATGCCCCATTCGGGCGTGCACATGACCTGCCGGGATCTACCTATGTCTCAGCCACACTATGACTCACCCAGCTGCAAAAACCCCAGTTATTGGTACTCCCCCACCTCAAGCACCCGCAGCCCTCCCTATGACAACAAAGCTGGGGTTGGGATGTTGGTGGACTTTATGGGGAGAAGCCCGGATGCCTCCTGCCTCAACCCCCACCTAGCCAGCCCCCCCAACACCAACCCTCCCAAGACTGAGAAAGAGCCCATGGACATGGCAAGGGCTCACCACCGAGGGGCTTACATTTGCCCTTTGATGAATGACTTGAATATCTCCCCAATCCCGAGAGACTCCATGCTGCCGCTCCAGGACAACTATAGGTACCCCAGCTTTGCACCCCAAGGGCACCCCATCATGACTGCGGCCCAAAAGAGTGGGTTTTTGGGTCCAATGCTAGAGCAACATCCGGAAGACACTTTCACAGTCACCTCATTGTAGTGTCATCTGAAGTGCCAACCAGACAACGAGGTTTTGTTTCAGGGTAGGTACCTGAGGAAAAGGTCCGAGGGAAAGGAAAATGCTTGGGTGGGTGTTTTGGGCATGCCATGCAGGTTGCAAAAGGCCTCAGGTGACGGCCATCGAACCTTCCTAGCACAGAGAAGGTGGCGCTGGCCTGAAACAGTTCTTCAACCCTAAGTTACACCTAAAGCCTGAGTGTGTTATTCCTCTGCATGGACCTGAAAGGGAGTTTTAAAAAATCAGTCAAAATTATTAAGGGAAGGCAAAGTCCGAGAATATGAAGGGAAGGTGGATAGCTCATCCAAACCTCAAATAACATAATGAAAGGTACCAAGGTCAGCATTGCTTTCATAAATAGATAGTGATTTGACCATAATCCCCAGGTATGGGAGAAAAGCTTGGAAAAATTACACAAGCCAAAAAATATATCAAACTTTTTGTAATCATCAGAAATGAGAGCAGTACAGTTTAAATCAGAGTTCATTCTGATTTTAAATATGTCTTTATTTTTTTCCATCATGTCAACTTTTTAAAATATGACGAATGGTAGATTACAGCAGACTATTGTTAAAATTGCACATTTCACATCATATTTGTGTCACACAAGCCAACAAGTATTTTTCATCAGATATAATGTTAGGTCATTCTTAAAGTTTTTGCACTAAATTCAGATCTGTGTTTATTTTTTCTGTGTAGTTTTTGCGATGAAGATAATCGAAGAGTAAATGCATTCATATCAATAGAATCTAATAGATATCAGTGTGTAAATGCATTAATTATTCAATTAGCCTCATTGCAAAAACAACACATGATAGAAAAAAAATACAGATCTCAATTCAGTGCAAAAAAACCCTCTATAAGAACGACCTAACATTATATCTGATGAAAAATATTTGTTGGCTTGTGTTATGTTTTCAACCACAGTTCCGCCAAATCTAACTTTTCAGAGGAAATGTTAGTATGTACATTTCAGCTTTGGGTAAAGGTATAGTCTAGAACAGCGGTTCTCAAATTGTGCTCCGGGAAATTCTTGAGGCTCTGAAAGAGGTTCTCAGGGGTTCCATGGGTGCCCCACCTCCTCTGGGGTTTCCTCTATTATTACAGTAGAGTCTTGCTTATCTTATAAACGGGTTGGCAGAAGGTCAGATAAACGATAATAATAATACTATTATTATTATTATTATTAATAATAATAATAATAATAATAATAACAATGGAGTAAAATAATGGTAATGTAATACAGTAGAGTCTTGCTTATCTGACATAAATGGGCCAGCAGAACTTTGGATAAATGAAAATGTCAGATAATACGGAGTCTCCTACTGTGCTAGACACTTAGAATACTAACAACAGGACTGAAAGGATGCAGTGGTTCTCAACCTGGGGTCCCCAGATGTTTTTGGCCTTCAACTCCCAAAAATCCTAACAGCTGGTAAATCCACTGGGATTTCTGGGAGTTGTAGGCCAAAAACATCTGGGGACCCCAGGTTGAGAACCACTGGATTAAGGCAAGGCAATGCCTTGGAGCTGGAGCGGTCTAGCGGGAAGTGCCCGGATTCGAAAGAGGAGCATGGAAATCATAGAAGGAAGGAGGGAGGACGCTTCTGCTTCTGGTCCTGCCTCTTTTCCCCTTTTCTTTCCTCCTCCTCCTCGTCTTGTCTTTTTCACTTATCGGAAATGGAGAGAGAGTTGGGTAGCACTCCTTTAATTGAAGGAGAAATGCTAAAGGAAAAAGAGATTGTTGAAGAAGAGCATTGGATAAGACGGAATGTCGGATAAGCAAAGGTTGGATAAGCGAGACTCTAGTGTATTATTATTATTATTGTTATTATTATTACAAAAGCTGAAAGACCATCTGCTGGGGGTGTTTGGTTGTGTTTACCCTACTCGGCAGAAAGAGTTTAGACTGGATGGCCCTGGAGGTCTTCCACTGAAATATTGTTTAGTTTATGTTGGTTAAAATGTTCTGGAGCGGGGTGAGCTCCAGCCGTTAGACCCAGCTTCTGCCAACCTAGCAGTTCAAAAACATGCAAATGTAAGATGATAAATAGGTACCACTTCTGCGGGAAGGAAACAACACTCTGTGCAGTCATGCTGGCCACATGACCTTGGAGGTGATTATGGGCAACGCCAGCTCTTTGGCTTAGAAATGAAGATGAGCACCAACCCCCAGAGTCAGACACAACTAGTCAACATCAAGGGAAACATTTACCCTTACCTGCTTAAAATTGTTATTCATTTTAAATATTGTAGTTATGCATTTATTTATTTATTGCACTGTGAATTACTTCACACAAACACACTCCATCTACCTGCCACTGGCCTGACCCATGCCTGATATATATACAGTATATATAATATAATGTATAAACATTTATTTGGGTTCAATGAGAAACTTTTGCTTCAAAAACAGCTCCACAGCTGAAAAAGGTTGAGAACCCCTGGTCTACAGACTTACACATCCTGCCACTAATAGCAAGGCAGATGTGGAACACAATGAGTCAATTTTGTGACAGTAAAATACATCCTTTTGTCTCCATCCCAGAATGGCTGCATTCTTTCTGTAGTGGTGAAGAGTGGTGATGTACCTGAAAATGCTAGTCTCTAGGACAGTGTTTCTTAACCTGGGAACTGGGACCCCTGGGACGGTCGTGAGGGGGTTTCAGAGGGGTCACCAAAGACCATCAGAAAACGTATATTTCTGATGGTTTTAGGAATCCCTCTGGGAGAAAAGGCTGAAGATCTCTCCGTCTGCACTTCTTTTCCTTTTTGGGAACAGACATTGAATCCTCCCATCAAAAGCCCTCCTCCTGATGTGATTGGCTGGCCTCTCAGCCAAGGGGAGAGCTGTTTCTGAGACTCCAAATGGGTAGGGGAGAGCAGGCATGCTTGGCGCATGGCCAAGTGAGAGCATGTGAGGTTGGATGGAGGCTCGCACTAGCGAGACCCTTCATGGCATTGGGGTTCTGTATGGGAAGTTTGACCCAATTGTATCGTTGGTGGGGTTCAAAATGCTCTTAGATTGTAGGTGAACTATAAACCCCAAGAACTACAACTCCCAAATGCCAAGATCTGTTTTCCTGAAACTCCACCAGTGTTCACATTTGGGCATATTGAGTATTTGTACCAAGTTTGGTCCAGATCCATCACTTTTTGCATCCACAGTGCTCTCTGGCTGTAGTTGAACTACAACTCCAAAACTCAAGGCCAACTCCCACCGAACCCTTCCAGTATTTTCTGTTGGTCATGGGAGTTCTGTGTGCCAAGTTTGGCTCAATTCCATCGTTGGTGGAGTTCAGAATGCTCTTTGATTGTAGGTGAACTAGAAATCCCAGCAATTACAACTCCCAAATGACAAAAACAGTAACCACCCCCTCCCCAAACCCACCAGTAATGAAATGTGGGTGTATTGGGTATGTGTGCCAAATTTGGTCCAGTGAATGAAAATACATCCTGCATATAAGATATTTACATT
The DNA here is from genome assembly GCF_037176765.1 of Anolis sagrei. Taxonomy (NCBI): domain Eukaryota; kingdom Metazoa; phylum Chordata; class Lepidosauria; order Squamata; family Anolidae; genus Anolis; species Anolis sagrei. The sequence continues at coordinate 77,923,641 of NC_090034.1, read as the reverse complement.
ATGTTTCATAACAGTAGAAAAATTACAGTTATGAAGTAGCAACGAAAATAATTTTATAGTTGAGGTTTACCGCAACATGGAAAAATTTATTAAGGGGTTGTGGCATTAAGAAGGTTGGGAACCACTGCTCTAGGATAACAGAGGATCCTGGGCACCCATCTTCGAGGTACACAAACAGCCCTCCAGGAGTATATAAAGTATGCAGACATGCTAGGTTCAAAACTACGAAGCTTGTTTGCTGTAATGTATAAATGACCTCTAAATCTAGGGTCAAAGTAAAACCTTTTAAGTGTAAACCCTATAAATTGCAGAGGGACTTTCAAGGCTCACCGTTTTATTATAGACTGAGTTTTTGTAGATTACAGTCCACTTCCTTAGATAAAGGAAATACAACCTTAGAGGCTCAGGTATATGCAGTGCACATGATTGAAGAGGAGGTGCTGAGTGGTAAAATACAGAAAATACTGACTTTTGTTCAACACCCTGCCCTCGACCATGCTGTAATTTGAACAAAGATTTTACTCCATATATTTGAGGATTGCCATTCACAACTCAGAATGCTAGAATACATCCATTGAGCATAAAGATGCCATAGCACTCTTGTTGTTTTGCTGCAAACAGACTACGTAACACAATTGCCTCTTTGGAAACAGGGAGTATTTGCCATCAGGCTTTAGGTCAGTTATGGGCTAACTTTGCCCCTCCAGGTGTTTTGGACTTCAGCTCCCACAATTCCGAACAGTCAGTAGGCTATTCGGAATTGTGGGATAGAATCATCGAATCAAAGAGTTGGAAGAGACCTCATGGGCCATCCAGTCCAACCCCCTGCCAAGAAGCAGGAATATTGCATTCAAATCACCACTGACAGATGGCCATCCAGCCTCTGCTTAAAAGCTTCCAAAGAAGGAGCCTCCGCCACACTCCGGGGCAGAGAGTTCCACTGCTGAACGGCTCTCACAGTCAGGAAGTTCTGCCTCATGTTCAGATGGAATCTCCTCTCTTGTAGTTTGAAGCCATTGTTCCGCGTCCTAGTCTCCAGGGAAGCAGAAAACAAGCTTGCTCCCTCCTCCCTGTGGCTTCCTCTCACATATTTATACATGGCTATCATATCTCCTCTCAGCCTTCTCTTCTTCAGGCTAAACATGCCCAGCTCCTTAAGCCTCTCCTCATAGGGCTTGTTCTCCAGACCCATGATCATTTTAGTCGCTCTCCTCTGGACACATTCCAGCTTGTCAATATCTCTCTTGAATTGTGGTGCCCAGAATTGGACACAATATTCCAGGTGTGGTCTAACCAAAGCAGAATAGAGAGGTAGCATTACTTCCCTAGATCTAGACACAATGCTCCTATTGATGCAGGCCAAAATCCCATTGGCTTTTTTTGCCGCCACATCACATTGTTTGAAGTCCAAAACTCCTCAAGGGCCAAGGTTTGCCCATGCCTGCTTTAGGTGCATGACCAAATTTGAGTGGGTTCTGAACTGTGCATCAGCCAAGGTGTTGGAGGACCTGCAGTGAAGAGACAAAGTGAAACAGTTGCTGATAATACCTTCTTAATGGGTTCTCCATGCACTCATTAATTGCCGTGGCTTAGTGTTATGGAACCATGAGAGTTAAAGGGTGCTAAGGATTGTCACCAGTTAGAAATAAAGAAAAATATGAATATAGGTCCTCCTCCTCCTTCGATGTGCATTGCTCATTGAGCTACTGGTGAGCACATCTGATGGATTTGATAAATGATTTTCATCATCAAAAGACAAGAAAAAGGAATAAGACCTCAATATCCTCTTTTGCTTTTCAAGTTTTGCTTTTCTTCGTTTTTCGTACCAAGAAGTTATGTATGAATGCAAGGCTTTGTGTGCAAACGTTCAACAGAAGCCCTCATCCATTAAACTGAGCAGTGTCCAACGTCACTATTCTCAGGGCCCATTCCCTATTATTCAGGGTACAGAGCTACTTGTATGTGTTGTACTCTGAGACATTTCTGGCCTAGAACTCAATTGCAATATATGCTCATATATAAGTCAACCTCACATGCAAGTCGAGGGCAGGTTTGGGGTCCAAAATTATGAATTTTAATATGATCCATGGATTAGTTCAGATTGCACATGGTAACTCACATGGTTGAATGTTTCTCCATGTCTCTCCATGGTGATGGTGATGATGACAAAAGTGTTGGTGGTGATTATGATATTGGCCTAGTTCATGGTCCATGGTATTTTCCATCACTGTTTAGCAGGCATGGGCAAACTTAGAGGTTTTATTTATTTCATGTCAGGGCAGCCAGTCAATTATATTACATTTCTAACAGAACAAAGCAAACAGACATAATACAAAATTTGTGAGTTTGGTAGTTGATTAAATGTCCCTTGACCAGTATCTGGCCACTTGGAGTGCTTCTGGTGTTGCTGCAAGAAGGTCCTCCATTGTGCATGTGGCAGGGCTCAGATTGCATTGCAGCAGGTGGTCTGTGGTTTACTCTTCTCTACACTCGCATGTCGAGGATTCCACTTTGTAGCCCCATTTCTGAAGGTTGGCTCTGCATCTCGTGGTGCCAGAGCGCAGTCTGTTCAGCGCCTTCCAAGTCGCCCAGTCCTCTGTGTGCCCAGGGGGGAGTCTCTCATTTGGTATCAGCCATTGGTTGAGGTTCTGGGTTTGAGCCTGCCACTTTTGGACTCTCACTTGCTGAGGTGTTCCAGCGAGTGTCTCTGTAGATTTTAGAAAACTGTGTCTAGATTTAAGTCATTGACGTGCTGGCTGATACCCAAACAGGGGATGAGCTGGAGATGTCTCTGCCTTGGTCCTTTCACTATTGGCTGCTACTTCCCGGTGGATATCAGGTGGTGCAATACCGGCTAAGCAGTGTAATTTCTCCAGTGGTGTAGGGCGCAGACACCCCGTGATAATGTGGCATGTCTCATTAAGAGCCACATCCATTGTTTTAGTGTGGTGAGATGTGTTCCACACTGGGCATGCATACTCAGCAGCAGAGTAGCACAGCACAAGGGCAGATGTCTTCACTGTATCTGGTTGTGATCCCCAGGTTGTGCCAGTCAGCTTTTGTGCGATATTGTTTCTAGCACCCACTTTTTGCTTGATGAACTTAGAGGTATCAGGACAAGGCATGTAACACATAGCGCTATCATCCATGAGCAAAATGATGGAGGAGGAATACAAGTAGTTCAGTGGCTTCAATTGATATCCCTCCGTCATCTGCTGCCTAAGACAGGTGCCTCCCTCTGCTTCAGTTGTGATCCAAATCAGGAGTGCCATGTCTTCCTCCAGTGATCATTTTTAGTATATATGTGTGTGTTCTTTAAACAGTGATTTTACATCAGTGTCTTGAGACTTTCTCTGTCCACACTTCATTTCCTTGGGTTGTTGTAAGTTTTTTCGGGCTATATGGCCATGTTCTAGAGACATTTTGTCCTGACGTTTCGCCTGCATCTGTGGCAAGTACCTCTGAGGATGCTTGCCATAGATGCAGGTGAAACGTCAGGACAAAATGCCTCTAGAACATGGCCATATAGCCCAAAAAAACCCTACAACAACCCAGTGATTCCGGCCATGAAAACCTTTGACAATACATCTTCACTTCCTTGTCTGTTTGCAGCACAACCCACATGGTGGGGATGTCATACAATGTATTTTAACTTGTAAAGCATTGCTAGAAGAAGATGGAGGACAGAAAATGAGGTGGTTGCTTTTGGTGACAGGTACACAGACATACAACCTTAAATGACCTCTCCTCAACCATACATAAAATGACAACCACCGTACCCCAGTATGTCATATTTCTTAGGATCAGGCCCATAGCCAGAAAAAAAATTGGGAGGGTTTGAAACTCCCCGCCCCCCAGATGACCTTTCAAGCCAGTGTCTCCTGCTCTGGCACAACTTCTCAAAACGGCCCTGAAATGATCACATTGTGCAAAGGTTTTCATAGGTTATAGGTCCTGAATCCTTGCTCCCTTTTTAAACCCGTTCTTGTTGGCCACAGAGGACCATAGTTTCCACAATTGGTAGACGTTTCTTTCTGTTTTCTTCTGCTTTCTCATTTCCTTTACACAATGACAGGTTACATCAAGTTGTTTTCCACTGTGAATTAGCAAGAAGTTTTCAGCCAAGCACAAGTTGTTCTGATGGTACTCAGTTTTTTGGTGTCCATTGAAGGGCCCCTCCACACTGCCCTTTATCCCAGGATCTCATTCCAGATTATCTGCTTTCAACTGGAATATGTGAGTGCCCACTGCCAGATAACCTGAGATATACAGATGATTTGGGAACAGATCCTGAGATAAAGAGGCAGTGTGGAAGGTCCCAAAGACTTCTGTTGCATTTCTTCATCGCATCAATATTTTAGCAACTAATGCACCAAGCTTCTGATGACCACCTTTACCCCCAACTTCAAACACCAAACAGTACTTGCAGAGTGCACCTTGTAAAACAGTGGTTCCCAACCTGTGGTCTGTGGACCACCAGTGGTCCACAAGAACAAAAATATGGTCTGCGGCCTCACAATTACTACATCATTGGCTTGAAGCTACACAGCAATGAGCATGACTAGTCTTGCAAAACCCTCTTCTAGTGCTGAGGCAATTGGGATATTGGGAGGGAGAGGCTGACAACCCACAAAAGATTACTATTACCAAATCAGCTCTAGATTATTAAATATGGTTTTCTGTGGGCAAGTAGATGGCGACTTTTGGATGGCATATACTCTGCATCAGAAAGTAGAGCTGTTGTGGCCTATCCAAACCAATTTCTATATCAGCACTCCAAATAACCAAACCCAGTCTGAAGTTTCCAAAAACTTATTTGTAACCCTTTTGGTACTAATGTTGGAGAGTGATCCCTGGTCAAAGTGGTCCCTGGTCAAAAAAAGTTTGGGAACCACTGTTGTAAATGAAATGTGTAGGCTATCCAGGGAAATCTGCTGAACCATTTGGATTGAAAACATAGGTGCCTCATCTTATCTACAGGAAATACATATCCTGGCAATGGAGTCTGTGGAATTTGCACTAATTGAGCTTTCACTTGGTCACCAGAAACAGTCTTGTTCATATAAAGTCCAAGGTCTAACAGGGACACAGCTTCATGTCTTCACTCTTGTTCCATAGTTTTTTGGCAGGGCTTCAATTAGGTGAATCTGTCGCAGACATCTCAGTTTGCACCTACAATCCAGGTCAATCCCCTGCCCACTCCACCCTACCCTGCACCTTAGTCTTTGCGGGTAGGCCAACTTGGTCACATCCACCATGTCAGCTATTGTAGCGATTGCAATATAAATTGATAGAAAGGTAGGTAATGATAGTGTGAATAATCAAAATTTGTGCTTGCGGTTCTGCAGTTTCTCGTAGACTTGGCATGGGGATTTTGTTAACCAGTTAAAATTTATGAGTAAACCTGAAAAAAATTGGGGGTGATTTAAATCCCTAAACTGCCCCCTTTGCTACGGTTTGCTTAAGGTGTTGGATTTTACAGTTGAATGACCTGAGTTGAAACCTTGGGTAGACAGAAAGTTTGTCAGGTGCCTTTCCTGTTTGGTCACTGTTCCTCTAGCTGATCTTCCTAACAATGTGTTTTGTGATGTTCAGATGAGTGAAAGCCCCTTAGAGGAAAAGTAGTATGTAAATGTAATTTGCTCATCTTCTGTTACAAGCAACACAAGGCAAAATGTTAGCCACAGCTTAATTAAAATTAAATAGTGGTAGGCAAGGCAACACCTCGGGACTAGAGGTGTTGAGCATACGAGCCACTAGCTGGCTACTTCTGAATACTGTATATACACACTTGTAAGCCTAGTTTAAGTGACTCAAGTCAAAGTTATGTATTGTTTTGTGTTATGTATTATTTTACTCTGTTATTATTATTTTTATTACATTTATTATTTACTCTATCATTACTGGTATTACAGTAGAGTCTTGCTTATCCAACTCTCATTTATCTGACATTCCGTCTTATCCGACGCTCTTATCCGACACCCTCCTTTTCCTCCAGCATTTCAGCGTCAATTAAAGCAGTGGTTCTCAACCTGGGGTCCCCAGATGTTTTTGGCCTTCAACTCCCAGAAATCCTAACAGCTGGTCAACTGGCTGGGATTGCTGGGAGTTGTAGGCCAAAACACACGGGGACCCACAGGTTGAGAACCATTGAATTAAAGGAACATGCCCCAACTCTCTCTCCATTCCCAATAAGTGAAAAAGACAAGACAAGGAGAAGGAGGAAGGAGGAGGAAAGGGGGAAAAGAGGCAGGACCGGAAGCGGAAGTGTCCTCCCTCCTTCCCTCTGTGATTTCCACGTTCCTCTTTCGAATCCAGGCACTTCCTGCTGGGCTGCTCTAGTCCCGAGGTGTTGCCTTGCCTTAACCCTTTGAGTCCCTGTTGTTAGTATTCTAGATGTCTAGCGCCATGTCAGACGGGTAACAGTAGGAGACTCCATATTATCCGACATTTTCGTTTATCCGAAATTCTGCTGGCCGATTTATGTCAGATAAGCAAGACTCTACTGTATTACATTACCATTATTTTACTGTATTATTATTATTATTATTATTATTACATTTATTATTGTACTCTTTATTATTATTAGAAGGATATGTTAGCAGATTTACATGGGAGAAGGTTAGAATAATGGCTTAATCAGAGTTGGGCAGTCTTAAATTACAGTTTTATGTAAATATTCAAAAACATTTAACCTACGGATGCCTCAATTAATGTAATTGTATTGGTATCTATTTTTATTTTGAAATTCACCAGTAGCTGCTGCATTTCCCACCCTTGGCTTATACTCAAGTCAATACATTTCCCCATTTTTTTGTGGTAAAATTAGGTGCCTTGGCTTACATTCGGGTTGGCTTATACTCGAGTATATACGGGAAAGGCAGCCTGGGATTGCCCAAAGTATTCAGTAGATGTTTTCTAAAGGGCCACTGCATCCTAGATTCCAATACAAAGATTTGTCGGGGGAAATGTTGATTGGTCCTTGCTGTTCTATGGTCCTAAATGAAAACAGAAAGGGTGATGTTTTAATCTGTGTTTCTTTCCCATTTTCTCTCCCCTCCCTCCATACCCCTCTCTCTCTTTCAGAGTACTTTAGCCAGCACTTTTTCTGGAACACTTTTCAAGTTCTGTATTTAATGGAAGTCAAACGCTGATCTTTTTGTTCATTTGTTGGTTCTTTTGGGATTTTTTTTCTTTTTCTAAAAAAAAAAAGATTGGAAAGAGATGGGAAGGAAAGGAAGAAAGAATGAAAGTGGAAAGAAGAAAGGAAGAAAAGAAAAATATATTTGGTGGGGAAAAAATAAACGATAAACTTGCTTTATTTGGGAATGGCATGGAGGCAGTTTTGTTTTAACCAGACTGCGTCGTCGGCCCCCTTCCCACCCCCCATGCCCCCCATCACCCCCTCCCATCCAATCCAGCAAAAAGACAATCGAACAGTTCCAGCCACCACCCGGGCGGAGTGTGAGAACACGAGGGTCTCCATGTTCCTTCTCGCCAGCCAGCCTCCCACCCACGGCATGCATACGAGGAACACACCGGAAGGCAGCAGACAGCAACCCAGGCAGACCACGGAGGAGAGGACATTTATTTTTTCCTTCTTTCAGCAGGGGAGGGGTAAGGATGGGAGGAAATGACAGTAGTCTGTAAACTCAAATGCAAACTCAGTAATGAAGACTGGACACTTGGCATTTTCCTCCTCATCATCTCCTACCCCTTTTTCTTGTGCGGGTTTCTTTTTTTTTTTTCCTCCCAGTTTGTTTGCCTGCATTCTTTTTTTAAAAAAATGCTTTTGTTGCTTCATTTTGTTGGAGAGCCCAGGAATATTTACAAGTCTGAATGGATCTTGGAAACGCCATCACTTTTCAGTAAGTAACAATTGCCCATCTCCTTGGCATTTTGTTCCATGCCATTTGCTAAGACAGTGTTTCTCAGACAGTGTGTCGCAAGGGGGTTTCGGAGGGGTCACCAAAAACCACCAGAAAACACATATTTCTGATGATCTTAGAAACCCCTTTGGCAGAGAAGGTTGGAGATATCTCCACCTGTCCTTCTCTTTCGAATCCTCCCACCAAAAGCCCTCCTCCGCTGTGATTAGCTGGTCTCTCAGTCGACCTTTCAGCCAAGGGGAGGACTGTTTCTGAGACTCTAAGCAAGGGAGGGGAGAGGAGGCATGCTTGGTGCATGCTGTTAGGTTCGCATGTGTGGAGAGCGTGCAAGGCTGGAATGAGGCGCCAGCAAGTCCCCTCAAGGCATAGGAGTTCTGTGTGGGAAGTTTGGCCCAGTTCTATCGTTGGTGGAGTTCAGAATGCTCTTTGATTGTAGGTGAACTATAAATCCCAGCAACAACAACTCAGATGTCAAGATCTATTTCCCCCCAAATTACACCAGTGCTCACATTTGGACATATTGAGTATTCATGCCAAGTTTGGTCCAGATCCATCATTGTTTGAGTTCACAGTGCTGTCTAGATGTTGGTGAACTACAACTCCAGAACTGAAGGTCAATGCCCACCAAACTCTCCCAGTATTTTCTCTTGGTCATGGGAGTTCTGTGTGTCAATATTGGTTCAATTTCCTCATTGGTGGAGTTCAAAATGCTCTTTGGTTGTAGGTGAACTATAAATCCCAGCAACGACAACTCTCAGATGTCAAGGTCCTATTTTCTCCAAATTACACCAGTGCTCACATTTGGACATATTGAGTATTCATGCCAAGTTTGGTCCAGATCCATCATTGTTTGAGTTCACAGTGCTGTCTAGATGTCGGTGAACTACAACTCCAGAACTGAAGGTCAATGCCCACCAAACCCTCCCAGTATTTTCTCTTGGTCATGGGAGTTCTGTGTGTCAATATTGGTTCAATTTCCTCATTGGTGGAGTTCAAAATGCTCTTTGGTTGTAGGTGAACTATAAATCCCAGCGACAACAACTCTCAAATGTCAAGGTCTATTTTCCCCAAATTACACCAGTGCTCACATTTGGACATATTGAGTATTCATGCCAAGTTTGGTCCAGATCCATCACTGTTTGAGTTCACAGTGCTGTCTAGATGTCGGTGAACTACAACTCCAGAACTGAAGGTCAATGCCCACCAAACCCTCCCAGTATTTTCTCTTGGTCATGGGAGTTCTGTGTGTCAATATTGGTTCAATTTCCTCATTGGTGGAGTTCAAAATGCTCTTTGGTTGTAGGTGAACTATAAATCCCAGCGACAACAACTCTCAAATGTCAAGGTCTATTTTCCCCAAATTACACCAGTGCTCACATTTGGACATATTGAGTATTCATGCCAAGTTTGGTCCAGATCCATCACTGTTTTTGAGTTCACAGTGCTCTCTGGATGTCGGTGAACTACAACTCCAGAACTGAAGGTCAATGGCCACCAAACCCTCCCAGTCTTTTCTCTTGGTCATGGAAGTTCTGTGTGTCAATATTGGTTCAGTTTTCTCATTGGTGGAGTTCAAAATGCTCTTTGTTTGTAGGTGAACTATAAATCCCAGCAAGTGCAACTCCCAAATAACCAAAGTGTGATATGATTAATAATAATAATAATAATAATAATAATAATAATAATAATTTTATTTCTTACCTGCCTCTCCGCACAGCTCAAGGCGGGTCACAGTTAAAAACACACAAATACAATAAAAAATTCTACAAACACACATTCAAATTCAGTTCCCTAAAAGATGCAGATCAAAGCATTTCTGTAAAATACTCATTAATCACACAGGATGAGACCAAAACACAGGACATGAGTTTAAAATTCATCCTATAAGACTGGCCGAATCAGCCTGCCAGAAGAGAGAGGCCTTTAAATGATTTTAAATTCCAACAGCTGATCTAGCTTTTGGAGCTCTACAGGCAGGTCGCTCCACAATCTTGGGGCGGCCGATGAAAATATCCTAATTATTATATTATTTATACCCTACTGTATCTCTCCCAGAGGAGACTAAAAGTGGCTTGACATAAAAGCATTAGCATACAATTTCAAATATATAAATATGCAAACATTCAAACAGAATTAAATATAAACAGTATTGAAAAAAATCACAGTTGAAAACCATTAACCATAGACATGCTGATGATACCTATAAAGATATGCTCTTGGTGGCCGTCTGGGCAGGGGGTCAAAGTAACCCACCACTGCCACACCGAAATTATAAAGACTGGGCAGATGGCAATACGATCAATCCCATCATCTACCCCTAATCATAAAGGCAGGCTTTATGGCCAAACAATATAACTGGACGGGGGCAAACAGATCCCAAACCCCGTCCCTCCTTTAATAAGGAATTGACACCACTTTGGCTCTTAGACAACACTTGAGGGGATGTCTCTTTATTTAAACCTTCGCTGCCACCATAAGTATAAATGAACAGGAACCCTCTAGCTGGTAAAAATAGTAACAGGCTTCTTAGACCACCATGTACTGTGTCTTTTACAAGGGTTTCTTTGAAGGGAAACAGGTTGAGGTTGAATAAAATGAAAAGGAACTAAATCCACAAAGGGCACGTGACTCAGGCTTAAGTTTTAAAAAATAACAAGGAAAGTTTATTGAATAGAAGTTACAGAATAAAGCGAATGCAGTTGAATAGGCTTGGCTGTTACAATTAAAGTGTTCTTGTTCTTAAAAGCGTAACGGTTGCATGAGATAAATGGTTCTATCTTTGTTACAGTTCCTATACACAACCCAGCTATTTCTTCTCTAAAATAGCTGTAACCAGTCTGCCACAGCCTACTTTGCTGTGCAAACTACAGGCAAGCTGCCTATTCCTAACAGGAACTCCTAAAAGCCTTCTATAATCTTGCTCCCACTCTAACATCAACCAGAACTGAACTGAACTGACTAAAAGAGGCTTCTCTCTTTCCCTCCAACTGTCTAACTCCGCCCCCCTTTTACAAACCAATCCTGGCTGTTGCAGGGCTGGCTCAGGCCCAGGCCACTCCCCCTCTCTGAACTGGAGCTTTTCCCTAAACTAAGATGGCTCCTGCAGCTCTCTGCCAGGCCTTCTAAGCTGAAACTACCTAGCCTGTCTCTTCCTAGGCCCTGCCACCCCGGCTGGCAAGGTAAGGGATCTTCACAATACCCAGTCAGAACTTGCAAAAGTTGCTTTCTTTTAAAATAAAGTACTGATCTCTTTCACTCCTTGCATTCAGCACAGCATAGATGGATAACGTGTTGATATGCTGACAAAGGCGGCAATAAGCTAAAAACATAAAATGATGTTAGATTTCTCTAAGCCAGACCTCTACAATTTTCAAAATGCCCCAGTCAGCACAACCATTGCCATGTTGGTTTTGCAGGAGAACCTGGCAGGTGTGCTCAAAAATAACATTTCCATGTTATCCACCCAGTTCTTTCTCTCCTTTCTAATCTTATCCCGGTGAGACAGTGGGTATTCTAAATCAATGCATGTATGTCATAATGAACTGGATGAAAGTCAATAAACTGACGCTCAGTCCAGATCAGGCAGTGGTACTTCTACTGCATAATTCATTGGCCCAGGTGAGTGGTATTCGCTCCGAGTCCCTTTGGAGAGATGGGGCGAGATACTCAAGCTGCCTTGAATCTCCTCTAGGAGTGAGAAAGGCGGGATAAAAATGCCGTAAATAATAAATAAATAAATAAATAAGTTTATTATTATTTTACTGACAAAAAAACACAAAACGAGATATATATGTTGGATTTCATGTCACAAAATCACAAGTCGAACACAATCCAAGCATTTAGGACTGTGTTTATATTATTATTATTATTATTATTATTATTATTATTATTATTATGTTTGTGGAGAAATAATAGTAGTAGTAGTAGTAGTAGTAGTAGTAAGGAGCTCCTGGTGGCGCAGTGGGTTAAACCCCTGTGCCGGCAGGATTGAAGACCGACAGGTTGCAGGTCCGAATCCGGGGAGAGGCGGATGAGCTCCCTCTATCAGCTCCAGCTCCTCATGCGGGGACATGAGAGAAGCCTCCTACAAGGATGATAAAAACATCAAATCATCCAGGCGTCCCCTGGGCAACGTCCTTGCAGACGGCCAATTCTCTCACACCAGAAGCGACTTGTAGTTTCTCAAAAGTAGTAGTAGTAGTAGTAGTAGTAGTAGTAGTAATACCCTCTATTTATATTCCGCCCCTCTCCCCTAGGGGACTCAGAGCAGATTACAGCATTTACATACATAGGCAAACATTCAATGCCTTTATGATCAGATACAAAGACACACAAACACAAACAAAGGCAGAGGCTTCTCCTTTCATTTCCAATTTCTGGAGGTGGTGCTCATCTCTGGCTCTGGGGAGGTGCTTTCTCCATTTTCAAGCCGAGGAGCCTGCATTGTCACTGCCTTTTCCTGCTGAAGCAGTACCTATTTATCTACTCACATTTGCATGTTTTCGAACTGCTAGGTTGGCAGGAACTGGAGCTGACAGGCGGGAGCTTGCCCCTTCTGGCAGATTTGAACTGCCGATCTTCAGGTCAGCAGTTCAGCCAACCTTCAGGTCAGCAGTTCAGCAGCACAAAAGTTTAACCCACCGCAGCACCAAAAATTGTGTTCATAGCTGATTTTATCTTTTGTTGGGGTAGATATGTTCTTTCAGCCTTTGTCTCTAGAAGTGCAAGTGGCCTTGATAAGTTGGCACTCCATTTACCACTTTAGGCTGAAGCAACAAGTCCAGAACTATTCGGTCTTAAGATGGATCTACACTGCTATATAATCCAGATTATCAAAGCAGGTAATCTGGATTTTATATTACATAGTGACCCTCAGTTTGGACTACTGCCATATGTCATTCATGAACCTCTGAAAATAGTGCAGAAACATCTCTCCAAAATAGGGCAGTATGGTTGCTACCCTGAGACTGGCCAATATGTCATATCATATCAGTGCTTTTCTTCTGCATTCCCTTCCAGTTATTTTATGCCTTAGTACAAATTGCTAGCCCTAAATGGCTGAGGGGTCAATGTTTATTTGAAGGATCACATTTCATGTACTACGGGGACAGGATGTGATGATATTCTTCTGAAGCTTTGGTGCCCACACAGGCGAGATGTGATGAATGGTTACTAGAGAAGGTCACCAATGGAAGTATGAGTTGTGGAATGCCCTCTTTTGGCAGACTGAGTTGTTCTTTTTGCAATCTTTCTAGTTCCAGTTGAAGCCTGTTTAATTGTCAAAGGAGTGGGTTGCTGTGAGTTTTTTGGGCTGTATGACCATGTTCCAGCCGCATTTTGGAACGTGAAGAGAATGCTGCTGGAGCATGGCCATACAGCCCGAAAAACTCACAGCAACCCAGTGTTTCTGGCCATGAAAGCCTGTGACAAGACATATATCAAAGGAGTTTCAAGTCAGAGTGTATGCAAAATTCTTTGCATTCGTATAACCTCGCCAAAGGTTTTATTATTGTTATTTTGGTTTCATGATGGTGTTAGACAGAGGCGGCCCTAGGTAATTTTCAATGGTAAGCAAAAAGTATTTTGCCCCTTCACCCCCCAACCACTCACTGATATATATTTTCTGTTTGTCGTGGGAGTTCTGTGTGCCATATTTGGTTCAATTCCATCATTGGTGGAGTTCAGAATGCTCTTTGATTGTAGGTGAACTATACATCCCAGTACAACTATACAACTCGCATATGTCAAGGTCCATTTTCCCCCAAAAGTGCCTCAAGAGCGCCCCTGGGCAAAATCAACTATACTGCAAATGCTTACTTTGCGTAATGGGTTGAGCCGCCCCTGGTGTTAGATGAACTCTGCTTTAGAATGCATATTCGTATTTTCACTTCTCTCCTTTTTGTTGATTTATATTTTTACTATGAACTGCCCAGCAAGTCTTGGGCAGAAAGATCAATAACTAGCATGCACAGAAAGTATAGTATACTTTGCAAAAATGAGGAAGACTCGTTACAATTCTGACTGTAACTAGCAGCAAAAGATCATTGATTTGGATATCACTGAGAATGCTGTGCGAAAGTATCTGGGTCCAGTGAGTTCCATAGTACTTTGAAACCAGTTTGATTTAAAACGGTGACTCAGAGCTAGTGATCCAGGTAATGTTGGGTTACATAATCCTTAGCAATTGACCATGTTGGCTTGGGCTGGTTAGAGATGGAAACCAACAATATCTGGTTGGCCAAAGGCTCCCCCCCCCCCCCGCCCCAACTGTAGTTGGAACAGATCCTATGGGCTATCAAGTACACACAGTCCATGCAGGATCTCCAGCTAAGCCTCCTCAGCAATCAGTCCCATTGCCAAACTACTCGTATTTATTTACTAGCTTGGGTACCCGGCATTGCCCGGGTTAATTGAAAAAGTCAATTTTTAATAGTACAAAATGCATAAGGTTGTGGGTGAACTACTGCCCTGAGGCGCCTTCGGGCTGAAATGGGCGGGATAGAAATAAATAAATAAATAAACTACAACTCACATCATGTCAGGTCAATCCAGAGAAACTCCATCAGTACTTAAAGTTTGTTATGTTGGGCAGGTTTGCTCTAGATCAGTGTTTCTCAACCTGGGGGTCGGGACCCCCAGGGGGGTCGCAAGGGGGTGTCAGAGGGGTCACCAAAGACCAAAGACCATCAGAAAACAGTATTTTCTGTTGGTCATGGGAGTTCTGTGTGAGACGTTTGGACTAATTCTATCATTGGTGGGGTCCAGAATGCACTTTGATTGTAGGTGAACTATTAATCCCAACAACTACAACTCCCAAATGTCAAGGACTATTTTCCCCAAACTCCACTAGTGTTTACATTTGGGCATATTGAATATTCATAGAATCATAGAATCAAAGAGTTGGAAGAGACCTCATGGGCCATCCAGTCCAACCCCCTGCCAAGAAGCAGGAATATTGCATTCAAATCACCCCTGACAAATGGCCATCCAGCCTCTGCTTAAAAGCTTCCAAAGAAGGAGCCTCCACCACACTCCGGGGCAGAGAGTTCCACTGCTGAACGGCTCTCACAGTCCGGAAGTTCTTCCTAATGTTCAGATGGAATCTCCTCTCTTGTAGTTTGAAGCCATTGTTCCGCGTCCTAGTCTCCAAGGAAGCAGAAAACAAGCTTGCTCCCTCCTCCCTGTGGCTTCCTCTCACATATTTATACATGGCTATCATATCTCCTCTCAGCCTTCTCTTCTTCAGGCTAAACATGCCCAGTTCCCTAAGCCGCTCCTCATAGGGCTTGTTCTCCAGACCCTTGATCATTTTAGTCGCCCTCCTTTGGACACATTCCAGCTTGTCAATATCTCTCTTGAATTGTGGTGCCCAGAATTGGACACAATATTCCAGATGTGGTCTAACCAAAGCAGAATAGAGGGGTAGCATTACTTCCTTAGATCTAGACACACTATGCTCCTATTGATGCAGGCCAAAATCCCATTGGCTTTTTTTGCCGCCGCATCACATTGTTGGCTCATGTTTAACTTGTTGTCCACGAGGACTCCAAGATCTTTTTCACACGTACTGCTCTCGAGCCAGGCGTCACCCATTCTGTATCTTTGCATTTCATTTTTTCTGCCAAAGTGGAGTATCTTGCATTTGTCACTGTTGAACTTCATTTTGTTAGTTTTGGCCCATCTCTCTAATCTGTCAAGATCGTTTTGAATTCTGCTCCTGTCCTCTGGAGTATTGGCTATCCCTCCCAATTTGGTGTCGTCTGCAAACTTGATGATCATGCCTTCTAGCCCTTCATCTAAGTCATTAATAAAGATGTTGAACAGGACCGGGCCCAGGACGGAACCCTGCGGCACTCCACTTGTCACTTCTTTCCAAGATGAAGAGGAAGCATTAGTGAGCACCCTCTGGGTTCGTCCATTTAACCAATTACAGATCCACCTCACCGTGGTTTTGCCTAGCCCACATTGGACTAGTTTCCTTGCCAGAAGGTCATGGGGGACCTTGTCAAAGGCCTTACTGAAATCCAGGTACGCTACATCCACGGCATTCCCCGCATCTACCCAGCTTGTAGCTCTATCGAAGAAAGAGATCAGATTAGTCTGGCATGACTTGTTTTTGATAAATCCATGTTGATTCATGCCAAGTTAGGTCTAGATCCATCATTGTTTGAGTCCACAGTCAAGTGGTCCCTGGTCAAAAAAAGGGTGGGATCCATTGGCGTAAATCATCCACCAAGGCGACCAAAGCTGTTTTGGCTCCATCACCCCAGATTGGAAAGGATCAAAATAATCAGCCTCATCCAGGAATCCCTTGGCAAGAAGTTCCTTCTAATGTTCAAATGAAATCTACCCTCCTGTAATGTGAAACCATTCAACCTGGGCTTCCTTCTGGGGTAGCAAAGAATAATCCGTTGCTCTCCTCTCTGTAATAGTCCTTGAAATATTTAAAGAGTGCAGTCATCTCACCCCTCCATCTTCACCATGGAAAGAAGATGTCCAGCTGCTTTGACCTTTTTCTCTAGCAGTACAACGGGAACCGTATAAACCTCACACTCCGGATTGCCATCCTTCAACTCTCATTCCAAAGAGTGGCCTCCTCTCCCCTCTAAGCTGTGCTGACCTCCACTTCTGCTCCGTCCTTCCTATGCTGTCCTTGTTGGAGGTGTTGTCCCCCCTTTTCTCCAGTTCCTGGCTCCAAGAAGCCTGGGCATCCACCTGGGCCTTTCATTTGCGTGATGAGGCTGTTCCGCCATATGCACACACCTCTTCCCTGCCAAGACTTCCACCAAAAAAGCCTTTTTTCCTGCAGAGCAGGTGCCTATCTGAAATGTGCTTGATTTCTTCCCGAGTTTCCAGCTTTAATCAGGTTGTACGCAAAACAATAAGGCCTGGGTAATTTGGCTCTAATTGTGTGCCAGCCAGGTACATTTCTCTCTGGCTTGTTCAGTTTCAGAGAAGGGCCTTCCTTTTTTTAACAGTCGATATTGGATTATCATACTGAAACAGCCCTATTAAAGTCACATTAAATGCTTGTTTGCACCCATTCAATTGGAAGGGGGTGGGGGGATTGGTCTGTCTACTTTTGTGACCCTTTCTGAATGTCAGGAGCCCTGTTGTGTGGCTGCATAGTCACAATGCCCAGAGTATTGTGTGCTGAAAATGTAATAGCAGGAAACTATTTGTTATGGTAAGGGGGAACTCTGTGTCATCATACTAATTGGACATGGCAAAAGTTACCTTTTGGACTACAACTCCTAAAATCCCCATTGGTCATAGCGGCATGGAGATTCTGGAAATTCTAGCCTAAAAACTCACTTTGTGTGATATTTTATTTATTTAGCAGTCTTCTCACCTCCGTTCGAGGGACTCAGGCCGGTTTCCAACATCAATATTACAGACAGTCATTAAAACATCATATTCTAAATCACACTAAAACATTAAAATAGCAAAATACAGTCATATAATTACAGTGGTCAGTCGTCATCAAAAATCATTATTCGTCGTCATCCATCCATATCACAGGATCATGGCTCATGCGTCGAATGCCAATCCCCAAAGCCAAGTTTTCACCTGTTTCCTGAACGTTAAGATAGAAGGGGCAGTTCTGATCTCCAGTGGAAAGGAGTTCCAGAGTCGAGGGGCCACCACCGAGAAGGCCCTGTCTCTCGTCCCCACCAGCCGCGCCTGTGAGGCCGGTGGGATCGAGAGCAGGGCCCCTCCAGACGATCTTAGCAATCTTGATGGTTCATAGGGGAGGATACGTTCGGACAGGTAAATTGGGCCGGAGTCGTTTAGGGCTTTATAGGTTAAGACCAGCACTTTGAATTGTGCTCAGAAGCTGACTGGCAGCCAGTGGAGCTGGCGCAACAGAGGAGTAGTATGCTCCCTGTACCTCGCTCCCGTTAGTAGTCTGGCTGTCGCACGTTGGACTAATTGAAGCTTCCGGGCAGTCTTCAGAGGCAACTCCACGTAGAGAGCGTTGCAGTAATCTAAACGGGATGTTTAGATCCTCATGTCTGCAGGACTGGTATCCACAGTTTTATTTATCAGTAGTTGACAAATCATGTTCTCTACGCATTTCTAGGTTCTTCAAGTGAAACTTTATAGCATTCTTGGACTAGAAGTCATTTCAGTTATCTGCAGTTTTATGTATCCATATCCATAGACTGTGGCGCAGCTGTCTGGGAGTCGGCTGCATTAAGATCACTACTGACCAAAAGGTCATGAGTTCGAAGCCAGCCCGGGTCGGAGTGAGCTTCCGACCAATTTGTGTAGCTTGCCGTCGACCATAAAAATCTCCAGCAAGCCTGCAAAGAATGAGGAAGTACTTCATCAGTGTCACAAATGGACGGTGAAGTAACAGCTCCCCTGGTGGCCAGAATACCCTCATGAAAAAGCTGGAATGTTAAATAGTCTGTCTATATATGTTGTGTGTCCATGGCATTGATTGTTTGCGATGTAGATGTATACATTGTAATCCACCCTGAGTCCCCTGTGGGGTGAGAAGGACGGAATATAAATACTGTAAAGAAATAAACAATAAATATTTATTTATCCTGTCAGAAGCGAATTGAGGATACAGATGTAATGTATTTAAAAACACAAACAAAGTTAAAAACTTGGCATGATACGAAATGTCATTTAGCCAGAAGCTGGCCACTTGGACCACCTATTACAATGCAGTCTGAGCCCTGCCACGTGCATAATGGAGAACCTTCTTATAACAACACCAAAGGCACTCCAAGTGGCCAGCTTCTGGTCAAAGAACATTTAGTATAATGCCAAGTTCTTAACTTTGTTTGTGTTTTTAAATACATTACAACTGTACCCTCAATTTGCCACTGATTGAGTTCCTGCGAGTATCTCTGTAGATCTTAGGAAGCTATTTCTTGATTTAAGGAGTTGGCATGCTGGCTGAAAAGCAAACAGAGGATGGCCTTGAGATGTCACTGCCTTGATCCTTTCATTATTGGCTGCTATTTCCTGACTGATGTCAGGTGGTACAATACCTCCAGCAGTGTAGGGTGTAGACCTCCGGTGATAATGTGGCATATCTCATTAAGAGCCACATCCACTGATTTAACGTGGTGAGATTTGTTACACACTGGGCATGTGGATTCAGCAGCAGAGTAGCCAAGCACAAAGGCAGATGTCTTCACTGTGTCTGGTTGTGAACCCCAGGTTGTGCCAGTCAGCTTTTGTATGATATTATTTCTCGCGCCCACTTTTTGCTTAATATTCAAGTAGTGCTTCTTATGAGTCAGAGCACGGCCCAGAGTAACTGCCAGGCATGTTGGTGTGCTGCAATGCTCCAGTGGGATTCCTTCATGTATTCATGCACTGACTGAGAACACATCCCCTTGAATACAGGGGTCATACTGTAATATTACACACACAGTTTCCTTCAGATTTACTGTTCTGTTTAGATAGTAACTGCTTAGATGTGATTCCAGTCTCGTGGCAGAGGTCCTTTTCACCTTGGTTTGCAGATGCTCTCAGTTGGAGATATTGGCTATTGACCATGGAGCTTCTGCACGTGATCCATCACTGAGTCAAGGACCCATTGGTATGTGCTTAGTCATCACATGGACAGCCTGTATTATAGTTACACACATGCATTGAGCTTCCTGCTTAATCTTAATCACCAGATGGAGGAGAAACCGAGGAAGAAAGAATGGCTTTATATCAGGCATGGGAAAACTTTGGCCCTTCAGATGTTTTGGACTTCAACTCCCACAATTTCTAACAGCTTGTAGGCTATTAGGAATTGTGGGAGTTGATGTCCAAAACACCCGGAGGGCCGAAATTTGCCCAAGCCTACCTTATATCAAGTCAGGTAGTTATCCACCTGGTGCTTTGTTGTTAATTCGTTCAGTCGCTTCTGACTTCCTGTCGGCCATGGCCACCCCCAGTTCCTTCAAAACCAAGCCAGTCCCTTCAAGGATACCATCCATCCACCTTGCCCTTTGTGGGCCCCTTTTCCTTTTTCCTTCCATTTTCCCCAGCATCATTTTCTTCTCCAAGCTTTCCTGTCTTCTTATAGAAGATACCTAGCTGACCGCATCTCGGCCTATGAACCCACCCGGACTTTGAGATCTTCCGGGGAGGCCCTGCTCTCGATCCTGCTGGCCTCTCAAGCTCGGTTGGCGGGGACGAGAGATAGGGCCTTCTCGGTGGTGGCTCCTCGGCTGTGGAACGCCCTTCCTGTAGACGTTAGGCTGGCACCATCTCTCATGACATTCCGTAGAAAGCTGAAGACCTGAATGTTTGTGCAGGCGTTTGAGTAATTCAGTGCAATTTTAGTAATTTGAACATAGGAACGGAACAATGGATGACAAATTTGGATCACGCTTGGATGATGAAGCGATTGGGGATGGGATTGCGATACCTGTGTATTGATGATTGCTTATTAGTTATTAAGGGAAATGTGTAATTTAACTGTTACTGTATATTAATTACTGCTGTTTTTATTGTCTTTGCTGTTTGGAAACCGCTGTGAGTCGCCCTCGGGCTTGAGATACAGCGGTATACAAGAATAGTAACAAAATAAATAAATAAATAAATAATGTGGCCAAAGGAGGGGAGGGGCAGCTTCTGCCAACCTAGCAGTTTGAAAATATGCAAATGTGAGTAAATCAATAGGTACCGCTCTGGCGGGAAGGTAACAGCACTCCATGGAGTCATGCCAGCTACATGACCTAGAAGGTCTGGAGAACAAGCCCAATGAGGAGCGGCTTAAGGAGCTGGGCATGTTTAGCCCGAAGAAGAGAAGGCTGAGAGGAGATATGATAGCCATGTATAAATATGTGAGAGGAAGCCACAGGGAGGAGGGAGCAAGCTTGTTTTCTGCTTTCCTGGAGACTAGGACACGGAGCAATGGCTTCAAACTACAAGAAAGGAGATTCCATCTGAACATGAGGAAGAACTTCCTGACTGTGAGAGCCGTTCAGCAGTGGAACTCTCTGCCCCGGAGTGTGGTGGAGGCTCCTTCTTTGGAAGCTTTTAAACAGAGGCTGGATGGCCATCTGTCAGGGGTCATTTAAATTCAATATTCCTGCTTCTTGGCAGGGGGTAGGACTGGATGGCCCATGAGGTCTCTTCCAACTCTATGATTCTATGATTCTATGAAGGTGTCTACGGACAACGTCGGCTCTTCGGCTTAGAAATGGAGATGAGCACCACACCCCAGAGTCGGACATGACTGGACTTCATGTCAGGGGAATACCTTTACCTTTACCTTTAGTTTGAGGCATTGGTTTCTTGCACAAACGGAGCAGTCTTTTCATTTCACTTGCAGTCGATGTTTTAGCAGCGTCTGAAATGGGTGCCTCAATATATCATGGCATCCTCCCCTGTCAAGGTTGAGACCGTTGGTGGGTATAATTTGTATCTCTTGTTTTCTGATTAAAAGTTGGCAAAATATAGGAGGCACAAGGAAGAGTAAGGGAGTGGGGTGTAACTGGGGCACCCCCTTGAAGCCGGTGTGAGTAGATAATGCTTTCTAGTACATCCACCCCTCCTCATCCTCTTCCTCTCTTATTCTTGGCGACAGGCACCCATTTTGATGCCACTTCTGAGAGCTTCTCTATAGGAGCTGTCCAATGGGCGCCTTTTGCCGCTCTTCCTTGCTAAGTAAGCTGAACAAGTCTAGCCGTCACAGTCTCTATGACAACTGATCCCTCCGCTCTCCTCATCTTCTGCCTCCCTAGGATGCCTGTCACTCCATTCCTTCCGCCTGAGGGCCTCCAGCATCTTTCATGGGAGAGTTAAACGCTCTTCTCCTTTGTGTTTTTATGCTTCTTCGTCCCCATGTGGGTTGGCTTTGGAACTACAAAGTTAGATCCTTTGGGTCTATGAAGAATTCCCTGTCTGTTTCAGCATAGGCGTAACTGGAAAATCTCTATGGCCAGCATTCGATTATGGCACAGTCTTATAGAATCATAGAGTTGGAAGAGACCTCGTGGGTCATCCAGTCCAACCTCATTCTGCCAAGAAGCAGGAAATCGCATTCAAAGCACCCTCGACAGATGGCCATCCAGTTTCTGCTTAAAAGTCTCCAAAGAAGGAGCCCCCACCACACTCCGGAGCAGAGAGTTCCACTGCTGAACAGCTCTCACAGTCAGGAAGTTCTTCCTAATGTTCAGGTGGAATCTCCTTTCCTGTAGTTTGAAGCCATTGTTCCATTGCGTCCTAGTCTCCAGGGCAGCAGAAAGCAAACCTGCTTTCCCCTTCCTAGCACCGTACCTCATGAAGTTGGATTTGGCTATGGTGGTCCACTCTTTAGTTACCTCTAGACCGGACTATTGCAGTGCCCTCTACGTGGAGCTGCCCTTGAAAACGGCCCGAAAATTTCAGTTGGTTCAATGTGCAGCAACCAGACTGTTAGGTTCTTGTGGGGTTTTTCAGGCTATAGGGCCATGTTCTAGAGGCATTTCTCCTGACGTTTCACCTGCATCTATGGCAAGCATCCTCAGAGGTAGTGAGGTCCTCAATACCTCTGAGGATGCTTGCCATAGATACAGGCGAAACGTCAGGAGAAATGCCTCTAGAACATGGCCCTATAGCCCGAAAAAACCCACAAGAACCTAGTGATTCCAGCCATGAAAGCCTTCGACAATACATTAAACCAGACTATTAACTGGTGCAAACTACAGGGAGTAGTCAACCCCCCTGTTTAAGGAGCGCCATTGACTGCCGTTTATTTTCCGGTCCCAATTCAAGGTGCAGATTCTTACCTACAAAGCCCTGAATGGTTTGGGACCCGTCTACCTGTGTGACCACATTTCCTTTTACAAACCTACACAATCTCTTCGATCTTCCGGAGAGGCCCTTCTTTCACTCCCGCCCCCTTTGCAAGTGTGACTTGTGGGGATGAGGGAAAGGGCCTTCTCTGTGGTGGCCCCTCGACTCTGGAATTTGCCCCCTGGAGAAATTAGGCAAGCCCTCACCCTGGCAGTTTTCAGGAAGAGCCTGAAAACTTGGCTGTTCCAGTGTGCCTTCAATGAATAAATGAACAATAATCCCCCATCCTGACCAATCCCTGCATAAATGCCCTCGGAAGCACTTAATTTTATCTGTTAGTGCAATCAAACCTTATTTTGTCCCTTGGACCCACCTGGACTATTATTATATTGCCTTCTCACCCAGTGTTTAAACTTTTAATTCTTGCCACTGACCCTGCCCACTATGATTAATTCTCTATGTTCTAATATTGTGGTTTTATATAGTCTGGTTTGTTTATAATGTTTTTTTTGTATCGTATGTTATTTTTGTTTTTATATTTTATTGTTGTATTCTTATGTTGTATATTGGCATTGTTGTACTAATGGGCTTGGCCTCATGTAAGCCGCCCCGAGTTCCCTTGGGGAGATGGTGGCAGGGTATAAATAAAATTTTATTAATATTTATTATATTATTATTTCCCCTCCTCACCTCTGGATCCATGGCCTTCATCATGTCTCCTCTCAGCCTTCTCGTCTGCAGGGTAAATATTCCCAGCTCTTGAAGCTGCTCCTCATAGGGCTTGTTCTTCAGACCCTTGATCTTTGGAGTCACCCTCCTCTGGACACATTCCAGCTTGTCAACATCTCCCTTCAATTGCGGTGCCCAGAATTGGACACAGTATGATTCCAGGTGTGGTCTGACCAGGGCAGAAGGGAGGGGTAGCATGACTTTCCAGGATCTAGGCACTAGACTCCTGTTTATGCAGGCCAAAATCCCATTGGCTTTTTTTTGCCACCGCATGGCATTGTGGGCTCATGTTCCCCTTCCTCCCCACAAGGACTCCTTTCTTTTCTCTTTTCCATAAGTCATGCTGTCAAGCCAGGCATTGTTACCCATTCTGCCTCTTTGCATTTCCTTTTTTCTGCCTAAGTGGAGTATCTTGCATTTGTCCCTGTTGAACATTGTGTTCATGTTGGCCAATCATCCCTCTCATCTGTGAATATTGTTTTGAATTCTGCTCCTGTCTTCTGGAGTATTGGCTATCCCTCCCAATTTGGTGTCATCTGCAAACTTGATGATCATGCCTTCTAAACCTTCATCTAAGTCATTAATAAAGATGTTGAACAGGATATGTATTGTTGCATCCCCAAACTATTATAAAGTAGCCAGTGCCCCTGATATATATGTGTGTGTGTGTGTGTGTGTGTCGTGTCAGGAGCAACTTGAGAAACTGCAAGTCGCTTCTGGTGTGAGAGACTTGGCCGTCTGCAAGGACGTTGCCCAAGGGATGCCCAGACATTTTGATATGCTACCATCCTTGTGGGAGTCTTCTCTCATGTCCCTGCATGGGGAGCTGGAGCTGACAGTAGGAGCTCATCTGCGCTCTCCCTGGATTCAAACTTGCACCCTGTCGGTCTTCAGTCCTGCCAGCACAAGGGTTTAACCCACTGCGCCACCGGGGGGCCCTATGCCGCTGATCACGCTAGAGACCTTCAAGTGCTTCACTTCCCATGCTGAAGGATGCTTGTTGATATATTCCTGTAAACCAGGAGAAGGGAGTAACCTCTGGCTTCTTTTTGTCAAGACAGTGGTCATCGTCTCCCAGTCTGAATCCACCCACAATCCAACCAGTCTAGTCCCTTGCCTCATACTTGTCTTATCATTTCTAATCAGTAGCTTGAAAAAACATGGAAACTTTCAGATGTGTTAGGCTACAAATCCCAGCCTTTGGGGAAAGGTTATTATTATTATTATTATTATTATTATTATTATTATTATTATTATTGTCGTGCCAGGAGCATCCTGTTGTGAGAGAATTGGCCGCCTGCAAGGACGTTGCCCAGGGGACGCCGGATGATTTTTGATGTTTTATCATTCCTGTGGGAGGCTTCTCTCATGTCCCCGCATGAGGAGCTGGAGCTGATAGAGCAGTGTTTCTCAACCTGGGGGTCGGGACCCCTGGAGGGGTCGCGAGGGGGTGTCAGAGGGGTCACCAAAGACCACCAGAAAATACAGTATTTTCTGTTGGTCATGGAGGTTCTGTGTGGGAAGTTTGGCCCAATTTAATCGTTGGAAGGTTCAGAATGCTCTTTGATTGTAGGTGAACTATAAATCCCAGCAACTACAACTCCCAAATGTCAAGGTCTATTTTCCCCAAACTCCACCAGTGTTTACATTTGGACATACTGAGTATTTCTGCCAAGTTTGGTCCAGACCCATCATTGAGTCCACAGTGCTCTCTGGATGTAGGTAAACTACAACTCCCAAAACTCAAGGTCAGTGCCCACCAAACCCTTCCAGTATTTTCTGTTGGTCATGGGAGTTCTGTGTGCCAAGTTTGATTCAATTCCATCAATGGTGGAGTTAAGAATGCTCTTTGATTGTAGCTGAACTATAAATTCCAAGCAACTACAACTCCCACAGGACAAAATCAATACCCTCCCCCAATCCAACCAGTATTCAAATTTGGGTGTATTGGGTATTTGTGCCAAATTTGGTCCAGTGTATGAAAATATATCCTGCATATCAGATATTTACATTACTATTCATAACAGTAACAAAATTACAGTTATGACGTAGCAACGAAATTTTATGGTCGTGGCGTTAGGAAGGTTGAGAACCACTGTGATAGAGGGAGCTCATCCACCTCTCCCCAGATTCGAACCTGCGACCTGTCGGTCTTCAGTCCTGCCCGCAGAGGGCTTTAACCCACTGCGCCACCGGGGGCTCCATTGGGGAAAAGTAATATGTGTAAAGGAAACAAGGGATGTGTGTGAGATGGAAATTATAGTCCAAGTGAGCAGGAAAGTGCGGTGTTGGGAAAGACTGGTTAAGGTTAATAATCAACGCTGAACAGGCCACAGCTTTATGAATGAAACATGCTTATTGCTTATTCAAGGAAGGAGCCTAAGGCTGTTGGAGATTGTGGGAGCTGGAGTCCAAAACACCTGTAGGGCCAAAGTTTGCCCATGCCTGGCCTAGAGGACTTCTTATCTAGCCTGACTGAGCAATTGTGGTTGCAGTCATAGTTCCTTGTTATACTGATACTAGCCATCCCCTGCCAGGCGTTGCTGTGGCCCAATCTGGTGATCTGGAAAATAAAATAATGAGAAAAGTGTTGGTTTCTAATATATGTAATTTCTTTATGCTTGTGGGTAAACAGTATTTCTTGTTGTTTCTTTGTCAGTGTTGATGTAGAGATGGTCTGGTTTACCTACTCTGGAACGTGTAACATATAATTGTCCTTCTTTAGGGGTCCCTTTCAAATCTATGATACTATATCTGTCATATACATATATGTGTGTGTGAATCATATATTTCTATCTATATCTATGGCTGGATGGCTCTTTGTCAGGAGGGCTTTGATTATGTTTTCTTGCCCTGGTGAAGGGAGTTGGCCTGGATGGCCTTAAGGCAGCATTTCTCAACCTGGGGGGGCACGAGGGGGTATCAGAAGGGTTACCAAACACTACCAGAAAACACAGCATTTTCTGTTGGTCATGGGGGTCCTGTGTGGGAAGTTTGGCCCAATTCTATCACTGGTGGGCTTCAGAATGCTCTTTGATTGTAGGTGAACTGTAAATCCCAGGAACTACAACTCCCAAATGTCAAGGTAAATTTCCCCCAAACTCCATCTGTGTTCATATGTGGGCATGTGGAATACTCGTGCCACGTTTGGTCCTTCATTGTTTCAGTCCACAGTGCTCTCTGGATGTAGGTGAACTACAACTCCCAAACTCAAGGTCAATGCCCACCAAGCCCTTTTAGTGTTTTCTGTTGGTTATGGGAGTCCTGTGTGCCAAGTCATTTGGTGGAGTTCAGAATGCTCTTTGATTGTAGGTGAACTATAAATCCTAGCATCTACAACTCACAAATGACAAAATCAATTTTTTGAGTGATGGTCACTTCTTGGGTTAGTAGGTGTTTGTGGCCAAATTTGGTGGTAATTAGTCCAGCGGTTTTTGTTATGATGTCACTCAAAATGAACAGACCATACACACACACACACACACACTAGCTGTCCCCTGCCACGCGTTGCTGTGGCCCAGTCTGTTGATCTGGAAAATAAAGTAATGAGAAAGTGTTGGTTTCTAATATATGTAATGTCTTTAGGCTTGTGGGTCAACAGTATTTCTTGCTTTTCTTTGTCAGTCTTAATGTGGAGAGTGTCTGGTTTGGCCACTTTGAAACATGCCACATATCATAGTCCTTCTTTAAGGATCCCTTTCAAATCTATGATACTTTATCTGTGTGTGTGTGAATCATATCTATCTATGTATCATCTATCTATCTCTATCTATCTATCTATCTATCTATCTATCTATCTATCTCGATGGCTCTTTGTCAGGAGGACTTTGATTATGTCTTCTTGCCCTGATGAAGAGAGTTGGATTGGATGGCCTTAAGTATTTTCTGTTGGTCACGAGGGTTCTGTGTGGGAAGTTTGCCCGATTCTGTCGTTCGTGGGGTTCAGAATGCTCTTTGATTGTATGTGAACTGTGAATCCCATGGACTACAACTCCCAAATGTCAAGGTCTATTTACCCCAAATGCCATCTGTGTTCACATTTGGGCGTATTGCCAAGTTTGGTCCAGATCCATCATTGTTTGAGTGCACAGTGCTCTCTGGATGCAGGTGAACTACGAATCCCAAACTCAAGGTCAATGCCCACCAAACCCTTCCAGTATTTTCTGTTGGTGATGGAAGTCCTGTGTGCCAAGTTTGCTTCAATTCCATCCTTTGGGGGAGTTCAGAATATTCTTTGATTGTAGGTGAACTATAAATCCCAGCAACTACAACTCCCAAATGACAAAATCATAATTTTTTGAGTGATGGTCACTCCTTGTGTTGTGAGACGTTTTGTTGCCAAATTTGGTGTGATTTCATTCATTGGTTCTTTTGTTTTTAAGGTACTTATTATGCACAGAGCATTTAGATAGAGAGAGAGAGAGAGAGAGAGAGAGAGAGAGAGATTTGCTAGCATTCACAAAGCCTTCTCTTTGTCTCCTTTTCCAGTTTCCATGGTCAAGAGGAAGAAGACCCTCCCTCGGCTCTTGCAACAAACTGGGCTGCTCTTGACATTGCTTCTCGGTAGAGGGGCGGGATAGGAAGAAGTGGGAGCTGCACCAGAGACACCCTCATCCACCCAGAAGGCCCAGCAAGAAGACAGAAGTCTCGCCTTGCCTTTCCTGCCCTGTCCCCATCCTCTCTCTGTATTCCTGTGCCCCCCTGTTTTGCTGCCTATCCTGCCCCCTCTCTGTCCCCAAAATGCGTTTGTCTCCTCTGTTGAGAAGCAAGTGGGGGGGGGGGGTGAGAAGAGCAGTTCTGGGGGCTTTTCTTTCTGCACAAAACCAGCAATTGTAAATACTTTTCAAAAATTTTAAAAAAGAAAATTTAAAAAAAACAATACAAAAGAGCAAACACAATGAAACACATACACATAGTGTGGGTTGTTGTGAGTTTCCTGGGCTGTCTGGTCGTGTTCCAGAAGCATTCTCTCCTGATGTTTTGCCTGCATCTATGGCAGGCATCCTCAGAGGTTGTGAGGTCTGTTGGAAAATAGGAAAATAGGATTTATATACCTGTGGAATGTCCAGGGTGGGAGAAAGAACTCTTGTCTGTTGGAGGCAAGTGTGAATGTTGCAGTTGACCACCTTAATTAGCATTTAATAGTGTATTATTATTATTATTATTATTATTATTATTATGCTGGGGAAAGTGGAAGGCAAAAGGAAGAGGGGCCGACCAAGGGCAAGATGGATGGATGGCATCCTTGAAGTGACTGGACTGACCTTGAAGGAGCTGGGGGTGGTGACGGCCGACAGGGAGCTCTGGCGTGGGCTGGTCCATGAGGTCACGAAGAGTCGGAGACGACTGAACGAATGAACAACAACAAAATTATTATTATTATTATTATTATTATTATTATTATTAACTTTATTTGTACCTCACTAGCATCTCCCGAAGAACTCGATGCAGCTTACACAGGCCAAGGCCTCAATAAAACAACAGCATAACAAAACACGTAACTTAAAGCAAATCAAACATTAAAACAATAGCAGTAAACAATAAAAACAATACACCATAACACAATAAAACTAGGGCCGGGCCAAATGTAATGAGTACAGATTAAAAAGTGCTGGGTGTGACAGGTGGATGTAGGATTTTAGAGTAAGTGCAATGTGCAGACCATCTTAAAACTCTGATAAAGTGCTTCTGGGACATATTGCTGGAGTTTCCTATTCTGGAAAGGCACATCGGAACAGCCAGGTCTTCAAAGTCTTCCTAAAGACTGCCAACGTAGGGGCTTGTCTGATGTCTTTGGGGAGGGTGTTCCAAAGTTGGGGGGCTACCACAGAAAAGGCCCTGTCTCTCGTCCCCACCAAACGCGCTTGCGACGCAGGAGTTTAGCAGTTTCAAGGTCTGGATTCTTACTACCTGGGGGAATCCTTCGTTGGGAAGTGATTGGCTGGTCCTGATTGCTTCTAGTCTGGAATTCCCCTATTTTTTTTTAGTATTGCTCTTTATTTACTGTCCTGCTATGGCTGACTTCTCTGGTTGAAGCACAAGAGGGATCTTCTCACCTCTGCAGGAGACTACCGTATACCATCCCCACTACCTCTCTTTAGACTGCGTCGGATGATCTTGTGGGTTGAGTTAGGTTTTAATAACTACTTGTATTGGTTTTTAGATTAGATTTTAAAATTTGTTGAAGTTTGAAGTGTATAACCCCTTAGGTTTGATGTGAATCTACGGGACTGGGACCCCATGTCGTGATCTGGTCATCGACCATAATAAACTTTACTTACTTACGTATACCATGCAACTGTGGACAAGTTTACATAGGGACCACCAACGCAGCATTGCCCAAACATGAATCAAGAAACGTGAAAAGCACTGCAGACTAAACCAGAGAAGTCAGCCATAGCAGAGCACCTGATAAACCAACCTGGACACAACGTATTATGGAGCCCCCGGTGGCGCAGTGGGTTAAAGCCCTGTGCTGGCAGGACTGAAGACCAACAGGTCGCAGGTTCGAATCCAGGGAGAGGCGGATGAGCTCCCTCTATCAGCTCCAGCTCCTCATGCGGGGACATGAGAGAAGCCTCCCACAAGGATGATAAAACATCAAAAATCAAAGACGTTGCCCCTGGGCAACGTCTTTGCAGACGGCCAATCCTCTCACAACAGGATGCTCCTGACATGACCAAAAAAAAAACCAAAAAAAAAACCAACGTATTATTTGAGAACACAGAAATGCTGGACCACTTTAACAACTACACAGAGAAGCCACTGAAATCCACAAGAAGCAAGTGGACAATTTCAACAGAAAGGAGAAAACAATGAAAATGAACAAAATCTGGTCATCGTTTTTTAAAAACTCTAAAATCAGGACAATAAATAAAGAACAACACTCAAAAACAGGGGAATTCCAGACTAGAAGCAATCAGGGCCAGCTAATCACCCCCCAACAAAGGATTCCCCCAGGTAGTAAGAATCCACACCTTGAAACTGCTAAACCATTAAATGCTAATTAAGGTGGCCAACTGAAACATTCACACTTGCAGGAAGCAGCCAGACCTTGAAACTGCAAGGCCATTAAATGCTAATAAAGGTGGCCAATTGAAACATCCACACCTGCCTCCAACAAACAAGAGTTCTTTCTCCCACCCTGGACATCATTCCACAGATATATAAACCTCACTTTCCTATTTTCCAACAACCTCTAAGTATTTTTAGGTGAAACGTCAGGAGAGAATGCTTCTGGAACATGGCAGACAGCCCGGAAAACTCCCCCACACCCAGTGATTCCGGCCATGAAAGCCTTCGACAATACATTACACACACACAATGTTTTTCAAAAATCAGAAATCAATGTTTTTGAAGACAAAAAAAGGGAAAAAAAATAAACGAATCTAGACCAAGTCAAGGCAGGAGAGAAGCTAATTGTGTCAGGTATGCACTGAGAAATCTATTTGCAGATTGACAAAAAGTAACAAGAACCTATTTATTGTATATAATGTTTTATTATAAATCGTGTATTGTATATTGCATCTGTACATCTGCTGTGGTTTTGTGATGTGCAAATTTAAGCATGGGTTTCATTGAGGTTTTCAGTTGCTTTTTATTGTTTAGGGGGATTTTTTTAAAGAAAAAGAAAGAAAGAAATTGTTTGTTTTTTGGCAGTTACACACCCAAAGATCCAAATTTGTATTTTGAAAGTAAAAAAAAAAGAAATTCTAGGAAAAAGAAAAGATTGAAGACAAGCAAGTCACCCTCTTTGGTTGGGAAGAGGGGAGAAGGAGGGGAGCAACGGCATTTTCTGAGTTCTCATTGGCCATTTTGTAAACTGAACTGAGTATTTCCTTCCTTCTTGTGTGCCCCCTTTTTGCGCCAGTGCTGAGCTCAGGGTGTGCGTGCGCGTGGACGTGTGCTTGCGTGTGCGCATGTGACTCCTTCTTCTTCACTTTTGTCCTGCCTTCTTTACCCCCTTCTCCTTTACCTTCTCCTGGATTTGGAATCATATGTACAGCTTTGTAGATTGTGCAAAAGGAAAAAAAGAACAAACGAACGAAC
This sequence comes from Anolis sagrei, assembly GCF_037176765.1. NCBI lineage: Eukaryota > Metazoa > Chordata > Lepidosauria > Squamata > Anolidae > Anolis > Anolis sagrei. The sequence goes on along the minus strand of NC_090034.1, from coordinate 77,892,232 downwards.
GAAAGAAAGGACACAACCAAGGATGAATCCCACTCCAACTTGCGTTGTCCATTACTGATTTGAACTGTACAACTAAACATGCCAGACTTAGTCGTCGCTTGGAGACGGAACACACCTCCTGATTCTCACCATATAAGCTCCTGCTTGCTTGCTTCCTTCCCCCGGGCCAAGTTGCCTTCATCCACCGCCCCCCGGGTCCCCTTTTTTGCTTTCCCCTTTCCCCTTTGCACCCCAACTGGTCTTTTTGTGTATTTAGGAAGGAATTTTTAATAGACACTTTTTTATATTAAAAGAAACCTATATATTGAGTGACCAGGCTGCTTTGTGTGCTTCTCTTTGGGGGGGGGGGGGGTGTGTGCATGGATGCCTAGGGCAGCGTTTCTCAACCTGGGGGTCGGGACCCCTGGGGGGGTCGCCAGGGGGTGTCAGAGGGGTCACCAAAGACCATCAGAAAACACAGTATTTTCTGTTGGTCATGGGAGTTCTGTATGGGAAGTTTGGCCCAATGCCATCATTGATGGGGTTCAGAATGCTCTTTGTAGGTGAACTATAAATCCCAGCAACTACAACTCCCAAATGCCAAGGTCCATTTCCCCCAAACTCCACCAGTGTTCACATTCGGGCATATGGAGTATTCGTGCTAAGTTTGGTTCAGATCCATCGTTGTTAATTAAAGTGTTGTTGTTGTTTGGGTCCACAGTGCACTCTGGATGTAGGCGAACTACAACTTCAAAATTCAAGGTCAATGCCCATCAAATCCTTCCAATATTTTCTTTTGGTCATGCGAGTTCTTATTGCCAAGTTTGGTTCAATTCCATCATTGGTGGAGTTCAGAATGCTCTTTGATTGTAGGTGAACTATAAATCCCAGCAACTACAACTCCCAAATGCCAAGGTCTGTTTTCCCTAAACTCCACCAGTGTTCACATTTGGACATATGGAGTATTCGTGCCAAGTTTGGTCCAGATCCATCATTGTTTGAGTCCACAGTGCTCTCTGGATGTAGGTGAACTACAACTTCAAAACTCAAGGTCAATGCCCATCAAATCCTTCCAGTATTTTCTGTTGGTCATGCGAATTCTGTGTGCCAAGTTTGGTTCAATTCCATCGTTAGTGGAGTTCAGAATGCTCTTTGATTGTAGGTGAACTATAAATCCCAGCAACTACAACTCCCAAATGCCAAGGTCTGTATTCCCCAAACTCCACCGGTGTTCACATTTGGACATATGGAGTATTCGTGCCAAGTTTGGCCCAGATCCATCATTGTTTGAGTCCACAGTGCTCTCTGGATGTAGGTGAACTACAACTTCAAAACTCAAGGTCAATGCCCATCAAATCCTTCCAGTATTTTCTGTTGGTCATGCGAATTCTGTGTGCCAAGTTTGGTTCAATTCCATCGTTAGTGGAATTCAGAATGCTCTTTGATTGTAGGTGAACTATAAATCCCAGCAACTACAACTCCCAAATGCCAAGGTCTGTATTCCCCAAACTCCACCGGTGTTCACATTTGGACATATGGAGTATTCGTGCCAAGTTTGGCCCAGATCCATCATTGTTTGAGTCCACAGTACTCTCTGGATGTAGGCGAACTACAACTTCAAAACTCAAGGTCAATGCCCATCAAATCCTTCCAGTATTTTCTGTTGGTCATGCGAGTTCTGTGTGCCATGTTTGGTTCAATTCCATCATTAGTGGAGTTCAGAATCCTCTTTGATTGTAGGTGATCTATAAATCCCAGCAACTGCAACTCCCAAATGACAAAAGCAATCTCCTCCCCAAATCCCACCAGTATTCATATTAGGGCATATTGGATATTTGTGCCAAATTTGGTTCGGTGAATGAAAATATATCCTGCATATCACATATTTACATTATGATTCAGAACTGTAACAAAAATAATGTTATGGTTGGGGGTCACCACAGCATGAGGAACTGTATTAAGGGGTCGCGGCATTGGGAAGGTTGAGAAACACTGGCCTAGGGAGTTTGAACTCCCAAAAAGAAAAATGGGTTGCCCTGAAACTGTAGAAACCAAAATCCACTGATTGTGGTAATGCGCATGTATCTAAATTAACTCAATGTATACTTACAAATGCACATATCAACAAAACCCAAAGCTGCCACATTCACATTAAGCAGAAACAATTGGCTCCTCTCTTGGAAGTATGAAACAAAATCTTCATGTGAGTAAGAATAGTCCTTGAATGTCAATAAATGTCCTATTCTTGATTGCATACGAGTAGACTCCAGTAATCACAATAGGTGTCCTATTTCCTTCGTTACGCACGAGTCGACTCCAACTGTCGGAACCCAGAAGCCTTTCATAGAATCATAGAATCAAAGAGTTGGAAGAGACCTCATGGGCCATCCAGTCCAACCCCCTGCCAAGAAGCAGGAATATTGCATTCAAATCACCCCTGACAGATGGCCATCCAGCCTCTGTTTAAAAGCTTCCAAAGAAGGAGCCTCCACCACACTCCGGGGCAGAGAGTTCCACTGCTGAACGGCTCTCACAGTCAGGAAGTTCTTCCTCGTGTTCAGATGGAATCTCCTCTCTTGTAGTTTGAAGCCGTTGTTCCGCGTCCTGGTCTCCAAGCAGGCTCGTAGCCAGGATTTCGTTTCGGGGGGGGGGGGGGGGGGGTAAATTTTTTTTCAGGGGGGGGGGGGGTTGGGAGGGGGCTGAGTTTCGGGGGGGGCTGAATCTGAGTGAAAGAGGGTCTACCCTAGCAAACCTTTTGTATCATTACCCCAATACCCCCATGCATATGGGATATATTGAGTATGGTGATCAGATCATGATATGAATAAGCATAACAGTTTAAATAATGCACCAATAAGGCCTTTTCGCGAACCACCATGAAAATTTCGGGGGGGGGGGGGGCTGAAGCCCCCCGAGCCCCCCCCCCCCCCCGGCTACATGCCTGTCTCCAAGGAAGCAGAAAAAAGCTTGCTCCCTCCTCCCTGTGGCTTCCTCTCACATATTTATACATGGCTATCATATCTCCTCTCAGCTTTCTCTTCTTCAGGCTAAACATGCCCAGCTCCTTAAGCCGCTCCTCATAGGGCTTGTTCTCCAGACCCTTTAAAGAGCCAGACTCAGTAATATTTATTTATTTACTACTACACTTCTATACCGCCATTCTCAGCCCGAGGGCGACTCATGGCGGTTTACACAACGGCACAATTCGATGCCCACAACAGTACAAAAATAGTTTAAACATTAAAAATATTTAACATAGATTAAAAAATCATTACAATTAACATCAAAAAACATAATAAAAAACCATAAGTCCTCCACATTTCATTAATCAGTCATTGTCCAGTCACATTGTCCAACCGTTCCGAGATCAGAGTTTAATCAGAGTTTAAATGCGTTTGGGAAGGCCTGCTCATATAGCCAGGTTTTAACTTTTTTGCGAAACGTTAAGAGGGTGGGGGCTGATCTAATGTCCCTGGGGAGGGCATTCTACAACCGAGGGGCCACCGCTGGGAAGGCCCTATCCCTCGTCCCAGCCAATCGAGCCTGTGAAGATGGCAGGGCCGAGAGCAGGGCCTCCCCAGAAGATCTTAAATTCCTAGAGGGTTCGTAAGGAGAGATACGTTCGGACAGGTAAGCAGGGCCAGAACCATTTAGGGCTTTGTAGGCTAAAGCCAGCACTTTGAATTGTGTTCGGCAGCAGATTGGCAGCCGGTGGAGCTGGCGCAACAGAGGAGTTGTATGCTCCCTGGGCGCCGCTCCTGTTAGCAACCTGGCTGCCGCCCGTTGGACCATTTGAAGCTTCCGAACAGTCTTCAAAGGCAACCCCACGTAGAGTAACAGTTTATTAAAAGTAAAAGTTTATTAAATCAAACAAAGGACTCAGAGACACTTACTTCAGTGCTTCTGGTCAAAACTGAAAAGAAGCAGCAAGATTTAGCTCAAAAAACCAACTTAGAAAACAATCCGAATTAAACAGAGATATAATATGGATTAAACAGAGATATAATCCGGATTAAACTGAGTAGTGTCCAAAGTCACCCAAAATAGAGCAGCAGATAAAGGGTAAGCAAACAAAGGTCCGTGAAGCAAAGCCATCGTCCAAATGCAGTCCAAAGTCGAAGAAATTCCAGTTGAAGGTTCCAAAGTCCACAAGGCAGCGTTGTCATCAAAAGCAGTCCGAGGTCAAGGAGAGGGGAAATCCACACTTACGAGAATCCAAGCTGGTCGGTACACGAAGCAAAACAGCAACCTGCAGATCCAGGACCCAAGCCCAACGGGAAAGCGGCAGCGACAAGACCCAAGGCACGAAACCAACACTTTGCCTACTGCAAAGTTACAACATTTTGATGCTTACTTTTATCTACAATTCCTCACTCGATGATGAGCTGCCCTCCACCCCGTCATCATCACTTTCAGCTGGTTTAGCTTCTACACCAACGCCCATCCCTCCAACTCTTCCATCGCTTGTCAAGACTTAGGTTTCCCCATGAGTCCACAGTATCCCCAGATTGCCAATCCCCACCATCAGAAAACCCCGCAAACGAGTCACTAGATGTTGGTTGAGTACAGATATCTTGAACCTCTTGAACCTTGGTCCAGTCCAATGACGCATCCTCCTCCTCATCACTCCCAGACCCATTACTCCCAGTGAAACCCATGAAATCCTCCTCCTCTGTGGGAGCATTAAGTATCTCCCGGATCTTTTTCCTTTGACACTCCTCATCGGATCCCGACTCTTGAGTAGACCTCTTAACTCCCCTGCTTACATCCGCTGAAACTCCTTCCTCCTCCTCACTCATTTCACTTTCAGAAAACCCCTAGAAGGAATCTTCATCAGTGGGTGACATAAGTATTTCCCGAATCCTCTTCCTTTGCTGTTCCTCACTTAACTCCTGAGCATACCTTTTCCCTATTCTACCACTCATACTATCAGTAGTAACAGTACCAGGAGACTCTACTACAACACCAATCTGCAACCAGTTTTGACTCACAAGAGCCTTCATCAGGCGGTTGAGTCTACAAACAACACATATCATTAATATACACATACAGTTGAACAAATTGTGACAACAAATTTGTAAGTATATATACAGGCACTCTACTTACTCATTTGACAACAAAAGCTCATTTATCAAAACTTTTGAGGTAAGTGATTCACCAACAATGTTCTTGAGATGTGGATCCTAAGGGGACATACACAGTGGCTAGAGGTAGTATTGCATTGTGACATAAATTATAAGCCATTCATAACAGAAATGTAATATCTATAAAATAAAATATAATACTCACAACTAGTCTTTGTTGATCAGTATACTCTGCAAAGCATTTTATTCTGTAGCGAGTATGGGATCGAAATAACTCAACCTATTACTAATATAGCAAGCCCATTGGTCAGGTGTAAGAAGAGTGCCAGTATATATACTTACAAATTTGTTGTCATGATTTGTTCAACTGTATGTGTATATTAATGATATGTGTTGTTTGTAGACCCAACTGCCTACAAAGGGCTGGAATGGAGTGGGGGTTGGTGCTTTTCAAGGCCAAAACAGCGGACCATGAAGGCTGCTGTTTGGATGCTTGTTCTGCAGTCCAAAGGGCAGTGCATTAGAGTTGTGCACGGATTTGTTTTCCTTCAATAGATCTGTTCTTTCGTTACTTTTGTTACCTTCAGGATCACGTAGCAGAAAGTTCCCTCCTGGTACGAAAATCAGCTCGACACGAAAGCAAGCAGGAACCAATCCTGGCTCCTCCTCTGCTTTTCGGCATCACAGTTTAATCTTATTTATTTATTTATTTACTATGTTTATATACCACCCCACTCGGCTCGCAGGCAAGCCAGGGTGGTTTACAGTCAACATTAAAGACATAAAATACAATTAAAACAGTTAATTTAAATATAAAACCAGATAAAACAATCAATATCAATAAAAACATGTATCAGTTTGAGTCTCCTAGTAAAAAGCGTTAACCAGTAGCATCATCCAGTCGTTCCATTTCTTTTTCTCTCTATGTCTGTTATATTCATCCCCCAGAAAACAAAAAGAAAACCCTTATTCCCTGAAAACTACTCTCCTCTTCCAGGAGGTCATCGCTCTTCCTTACCTGAAAGTGGGAAGCCTCCATAAAATGTATTGGAAAGAGTGTGTGGCTGCTGGCGTGGTGCAGCCGGGAGAGAAAGTGTGCACCTGCCTGCAGCCAAGCACCTCTGGAGTAAGAAACAGAACTTGTCTCCTTGCCTTGGAAAGCGTGTGTGTAGCATGCAGGCCTTGGAGAAAAAGCATGTGCCTGCCTGCAGCCGAGCACCTCTCCATCTCCTCGAGTAAGAAACGAACTTGCCTCCTTGCCTTGGAAAGAGTGTGTGTAGCATGCAGGCGTTGGAGAAAAGGCACGTGCCTGCCTGCAGCTGAGCACCTCTGTGTCTTCTCTTGAGTAAGAAACTTGCCTCCTTGCCTTGGAAAGAGTGTGTGTGGCATGCAGGCCCGGGAGAGAAAGTGTGCCTGTCTGCCTGCAACCAAATGCCTCTCTGTCTCCTCTAGAGTAAGAAACACAACTTGGCTCCTTGACTTTGAAAGAGTGTGTGGCATGCTGGCCCGGAAGACAAAGTGTGCACACCTGCCTGCAGCCAAGCACCTTTCCTCTAGAGTAGAAACAGGTGGGAAGCCTCCTTAAAGCACATGCCTACCTGCAGCTGAGCGCTTCTCCTCTGGAGTAAGAACAGTTTAATTGCCTAAAATTTATTTATTATTATTTTTATTTATTTACTATATCCCGCTGTCTCTCACCCCGCAGGGGACTCAGATCAGCTTGCAACTTGGCAACATTCAGTGCCACACATTTAACAAACAATACAATACATCATATAATAAAACAACAAAACATATAAATAGCATAAAACTGTTAAAATGATGGGAAAGGGGGCCTGGAAAGCCCCCCTCTCATAATGGACCAATAGAAAAAAAAATGTTTCCAGCACCCCAAAGCAAAAACAGATATCTGCCTTCCCAATTTCGGGAGGCTCCCAAAAAACAAATCAGGCCCCCCACCGAAAACTAGGAGATGAAACAGGTCAAGGTTTACCTGGACTGCGCATACCTAGAGTGCATTGAGCCTTCGCTCTTTGTGCTGGAGCAGGGACCCAATTTCCAGCTCGCAGCCACTCTGCTCAAGGCTGCCAGCCTTTCAGTTAGTGGCTAGAAAAAAAAACTGGCTTGTTTTTCCTCAACTGAGAGTCCTCCGCGCCAGCATAAGCTTGGCAAGCTGAATGAGACTTATCCTGCCTTGTGTTTCAAAGCAGGGAGCAACATCATCCGCCTTTGTGCCCACTGTGGTCGGATGACTTGGTGCCTTTTTAAAAAAGATTCCTGTGCTGACAGCTGGAGTGCCAAGAGGAAATTAAAGAGACCTTCAAGATGCCAACCTCCTCATCACCTAACATGCTAGAGGAGTGGTCTTCAGGTAGCCATCGCTGATTCTAGAACTGCAACATGACCCAACTGCTGGACAGATTTTCCTTGTGGTTCTGAACACACCAAGGCCTGCCTTGTGGACTGGCTGGCGCAGTGCAGTCTTCCAAAATAAGCACCCTGCGGACGAGGAAAATTGTGTACTGCTCAGATGTGTTGTTTCAAAGGCAGAAAACAGGCCTAACATTTCAATCCTGGATCCAGTGTTCATCATTTGGGACTACAACGCCCAGAATTCAATGACATTGGCCATACTGGCAAGAGCTTCAAGGATTTGATGGTGCCAAAATCTTTTCTATGTATATGAAAGAATCCGATTCAGCCATCAATCCCATCCCTCCCATTCAACACCAAAGTATTTGCCCTGCTGAGCACCTTCCTTCTCCTTTGTGTGTTTTGCATGGCTGAGTCACAAGCAATGACAAGATACAGAAAGAACCTTTCCTTGAAAGCATTTGCAATTCTAAATTTAGGGTTCTCCAAGGCTGGAGCAATGAAATATCCACTTAGACGCCCTTAGATGACGTTCCAGTGACTTTATAAGTTGCGTTGCTTATTTATGCTCTCTTCCAGGTTGCTCACCAAGTGATGAAGACTACATTATCCAATAGAATTGTACATAGAATTTGTTTCTACCGTTTCTTTTGTGTCTTCCATTTCTTTGGAGGCACAAAAAAGGGAAGCCTCCTCTCCGCATGAAAATCCGCTCAAGATGAAAGCCTGCTTTGTGTGCATCTGAACTTGCCTCCTTGCCTTGGAAAGAGAGTGAGTGTGTGGTGCAGCGTACAGGCAGGCCTGGAGCGCACCTGAAGCTGAGCACCTCTTAGTGGTTTTCAATCTGTTTTGGCCTACAACTCCCAGAATTTTCAGCTGTTGGGATTACCAGCTGTTGGGATTTCTGGGAGTTGAAGGCCAAAACATCTAGGGACCCACAGCTTGAGAACCACTGCTCTAGAGTAAGAGGCGGCCGGATGTAGGTACTGGCAGGCACGTGTGCTTTCCGGACCACATGCACTGTCTTTCCAAGGAGAGTGCGTGTGTGGTGTGGCGTGTAGGCAGGTGTGGAAAGCACACGTGCCTGCCTATATCTACAGCCGAGTACCACTTATTCTAGAATAGAAAAAGCAGGTACCAGGTAAGAACGGAAGTGCATGATAGGAAGAGGAGCCAGTGAATGGAAAGCTCCCCACCCCTTAAGGTCCGATTTTGGGGCCCCAAACAAAAAAAAGAAAAACAACCCTCTTGATTTTGGGAGGTTCCCAAAAACACAGATTGGGGCCCCCAATGAAAACCGGGACACGAAACGGGCCAAGGTTTACCTTGAAAGCACAACACTAATTTTGGGACAAGTCCCTTTAAACTCGGACACATGAGAAATATAATTAGATTTACAAAATAAGAGCACTGAGCATAATATGCATCCTGAAAGCTTCAATCCAAAATAGAACGTTACTTCTGAAAAATGCTCAATGATCAGCAAATCTCCATGGGGAACATGCTTCATAATTGGACAGGAGCGAACACATTTAGCTTGTGCAAACTCTGTTTGGTGACAGAGTAGGTGGAGATTTCATGGAAATGGTGAGAAGAAAGGCAAGGAATACATCTTTCTTTCCCGAATCCACACATTTTCAAGGTGTGCTCATGGTGCATTTCTTTTCCTCCCATTAATGCATGCTACACTAGGCCCCATCTCAATGTGTTATCGGGCAGGGAAGAGTAATTGCCAGTACTAAACTCCAGCTTTTGCCTTCCCAACTCGGTGTGAGCTGCAGCAATGGTATCTAAGGAACTTGAAGCCCAGGTGTGCATGGCACTGCTCTGCCACCAGTGGCACAGCTGAAAGCTTTACAGTGCCATTCTCAAAATCAGTAAGTTGGTTGGTGCTTTGAAGAAAGCCAGGCTGTAAATAAACAAAAACATATTGATATTAGTAATGCAATGCATTACCTAAAGCAGGGGTCCCCAAACGTTTTGAACAGAGGGCCGGGTCACAGTCCCGCAAACTGTTGGGGGGCCGGATTATAATTTGAAAAAAAACCATGAATGAATTCCTATGCACTCTGCACATATATTATTTGCAGTGCAAAAAACCCCCCCAAAATAAAAAAAACAAAGGCCCACACTTCTATATAAATAAAAATGTAATGTTTGTTTGTGGGATTAACAGAACTCAAAAACCACTGGACGAATTGACACCAATTTTAGACACAAGACACCTAACAACCCAATGTATGTCCTTCACTCAAAAAAAATGATTTTGTCATTTGGAAGTTGTAGTTGCTGGGATTTATAGTTCACCTACAATCAAAGAGTATCCTGAACCCCACCAATGATGGAATTGAACCAAACTTGGCACACATTTCTCCCATGACCAACTGAAAATAGTGGAAGGGTTTGGTGGGCAGTGTCCTTTGGTTTTGGAGTTGTAGTTCACCTACATTCAGAGATCATTGTGGACACAAACAATGATGGATCGGGATCAAACTTGGCACAAATACTCAATATGCCCAAATGTGAACACTGGTGGAGTTTGGGGGAAAATAGAATCTTGACATTTGGGAGTTGTAGTTGCTGGGATTTATAGTTCACCTACAATCAAAGAGCATTCTGAACCCCATCAACGTTGGAATTTAACCAAACTTGGCACACAGTTCTCCCATGACCAACAGAAAATACTGGAAGGGTTTGGTGGGCAGTGTCCTTTGGTTTTGGAGTTGTAGTTCACCTGCCTCCATCAATCACTGTGGACTCAATGATAGATCTGGACCAAACTTGGCACTGATATTCCATATGCCCAAATGTGAACACTTGTGGAGTATGGGGGAAATAGAATCTTGACGTTTGAGAGTTGTAGTTGCTGAGATTTATAGTTCACCTACAATCAAAGAGCATTCTGAACCCCATCAACAGTGGAATTGAACCAAACTTGGCACACAGTTCTCCCATGACCAACGGAAAATACTGGAAGGGTTTGGTGGGCAGTGTCCTTTGGTTTCGGAGTTGTAGTTTACCTGCCTCCTTGGAGACCAGAACAACCGGAGCAGAGGATTCCTGCGAAGGCCGGAGCGGTGCCGGGTGGGCGTGGCCAGAGAAAGCCAGCGTTCCCTGGCCACGCCCACCCGGCGCTGCTGGCCATGCCCACCCGGCACCACTCCGGCCTTCGCAGGAACCCTCTGCTCCGGCCGCTCTGGTCTCCAAGGAGGCAGGTAAACTACAAAAGGCTTTGGAGTTGTAGTTTACCTGCCTCCTTGGAGACCAGAGTGGCCGGAGCAGAGGTTTCCTGCGATGGGCGGGGCGGAGCGGCACCGGGTGGGCATGGCCAGGCCAGGCCAGGCCGCGCGGGCCGGAGAAATGCCCTCAGTGGGCCGCATACGGCCCACGGGCCGTAGTTTGGAAACCCCTGACCTAAAGGATGAATTAAATGCACCTTCTTCAATTGCACATTGTACAAATTGCCATGCAAACCTTCAAAACTGCAAACTGATGTGAAAAATGGAGAAAACTGAAGACTGAAAGAACCTGAAACTGACAGATTCACTCTAACCCAGGCGTAGGCAAACTTCAGCTCTCCAGGTGTTTTGGGCTCCCAATCTAATATCTCATCTACTCTGTCCCCAGACTTTGTATTTCTAGGTGCAAAGATGATTGCAGACGCAGACTGCAGCCAGGAAATCAAAAGACACTTACTTCTTGGGAGGAGAGCAATGAACAATCTCGATAAAATAGTGAAGAGTAGAGACATCACATTGGCAATGAAGATCCGCATAGTGAAAGCAATGGTATTCCCTGTAGTCACCTACGGATGTGAGAGCTGGACTATAAGGAAGGCTGAGCGAAGGAAGATAGACACTTTGGAACTGTGGTGTTGAAGGAAAATTTTGAGAGTGCCTAGGACCATGAGAAGATCCAACCAATCTATCCTCCAGGAAATAAGCCTGACTGCTCACTGGAGGGAAGGATATTAGAGGTATAGATGAAGTCCTTTAGCCACATAATGAGAAGACAGGAAAGCTTAGAGAAGAGAATGATGCGGGGGGAAATGGAAGGAAAAAGGAAGAGGGGCAGAAACGACTGAATGAAAGAACAACAACCAGAACTCTGTCCCCGGATTTTATTTGCATTGGAACTGTTGAGTCTGGACCAGGCATGGGCAAACTTTGGCCCTCCAGGTGTTTTGGACTTCAATTTCCACAATTCCTGACAGCCTCAGGCCCTTTCCTTTCCCCCCTCAGCTATCCTGGATTGATATGAATTCAGTTTGTAGCTTACTTTTTCACTTCCCCGCAAAAGATCACCATAGCCTGTGGCTGTTTATCTCCTAGTAGCAACTCTGCCATGGGAAAGTCTACATTAATTCAGTGTACTAGACCTCTTGACCTGCTTGTGAGTCACATAAGCATGCAAACAGAATGGTATTGTTGACTGCTCTGGCCTTTTATTTATTTGTTTGTTTGTTTGTTTGTTTGTTTCGCGGATTTCTACCCCGCCCTTCTCAACCCCCAAGGGGGGGACTCAAGGCGGCTTACAAAAGGCACAATTCGATGCCAACACAAACAATAAGATAAAAACATATATCAACAGCAATTATAAAACAATTAAAACAATCAATTATACATCACAATCAATAACACCAATCTAATGCTCAACGTTCGCCAGCTCAGAATCCGTAGGTTCATTCCACATTGTCAAATCCTATCCATTCTAGTCGTCATTGTCCTTTTCAAGGTCTCCGAGACTTAAATTGAGAAGCTCATACTCTGTAGTTAGGAGTTAACTCAGTTAGCATGATATTTCCTGATATAAACTAGTCGCTATCATTGTGTCTTGTGGCAGTGGGTTCCCCAGAAGAATTATGGCCTATATGAAGAAGCTCTTTCTTTCAGGGTTGGCATGGCTACATCATGTGGGTGAGGCATAACACTTTCCTAAACAGTCTATGTTCCTTCTCTCCATAGAAAGCAGATTCCAAGAGACTGAAGATGCCATGGCTGTTGGCTGTTCAGGACTGAGCCACAGCCATATTATTATTATTATTATTATTATTATTATTATTATTATTATTATTACAAAAGCTGGATGGCCATCTCTGGGGGTGCTTTGATTGTGTTTTTCTTGCATGACAAAAGGGGGGTGGACTGGATGGCCCCTAGTGTCTTCCACTGAAATACTGTGAAGTTTGTTGTTGATTTGTTCAGTCGCTTCCAACTCTTTGTCACCTCATGGACCAGTCCAGGCAAGATCTCCCTGTCTGCCATGTCCACCCCCAGCTCCTTCAAGGTCAAGCTAGTCACTTCAAGGATAACATCCATCCACCTTGCCTTTGGTCGGCCCCTCTTCCTTTTTCCTTCCATTTTCCCCAGCATCATTCTCTTCTCCAAGGTTTCCTATTATGTGGCCAAAGTATTTCATCTTTGCCTCTAATATCCTTCCCTCCAGTGAGCAGCCGGGCTTTATTTCCTGTAGCATGGACTGTTTGGATCTTCTTGAAGTTCAAGGCACTCTCATAATTTTCATCCAACACCACTGTTAAGTTTATGTTGGTCAAAAACTTTCCCCATGCCTGAGATAGATACATTATATGTTATATCATATATCAAATCAAAATATTTATTTCGATCATTGACCAGCACAGGAAATAGTGTCACATTTCCAGACAAACCTGGCATGTTTGGTACATTAAAAATATAAATATAACTACTAAAAACACAATATGGGTGAGGGAGCAGAAGGGAAGGGGAAACAGGGTAAAAACATACAATGCCCAGATCCATCACCAAATTGTAGATTCGGGGAAGAAGATTACTGGACACACAGTTGACTTTTGAAACTAATTATATCATATATATACAAGGATTAACCGGAAAGTAAAGTTACAAGATTTTTTAAAAAAATATACGAAGAATGAATATATTTTAATTAAATTTACATGGATTGTAGCCTAGGGATTAAATTATTTTTCCACATAATCGCCAATCAGTTCAATACATTTTGTCACCCGTGAGACGTGTTTTTGATGCCTGTGTCATACAAGTTTCCCTTCGCCTTTTTCAACCAGTTCGTCACATTGATTTTCACCTCATAGTTGTCGGAAAAGTGTTTTCCACCCAGGTGTTCCTTCAGTTTATTTATTTATTTATTTGCTTTATTTCTATACCACATTTTTCAGCCCTTAACAGGCGACTCAATGCGGTTTTAGTTTAGTGAACAGATGATGGTCACTGGGTGCGAGATCGGGACTGTGAGAGGGGTGGCTTCAAACATCCCAACCAAATGAAGCCAACAACTCTTGTGTTGCATGAGAGGACGCACATTGTCATGAAGGAGACAGACTCCCGCCATCAGCATTCCACACATTTGTTTTGGATAACTCTGCGAAGTTTCTTCATGGTCTCACAATATATTCCATACCCATTTTCTCACATGCTGTCTTGACATTATGTCCTCTTCATAAACTGAAATTATTATATAATGAATCGCATTGGTGTTCATGCCCTTAATATTTAGTGAACATATTACAGCGCGAAGTTCACACTTGGAGGGAAACAGAATGAGGGCATGCATCTCTAACCTTCACCCCAACACCAGTCAATAAGCTACTGATGACTGGCACTGCTCGTCTGCTTCCGCTGGCTTCCTGCTAAACAGGAGTGAGACCAACTTCCCCTGAGAAAATTCCCCACAAGAGCTACGTGCCTATGTGCTAATTTCCTGATTACCCTCATAATATAATATATAAACATTTCTTGAGGCTCCAAAAGAAAGTTTTCCTTCAAAAAGGGCTCCGCGGCTGAAAGATGTTGAGCTCCCCTGCTCTAGTGTGTCACTGGCAATCTAATAGGGCAATAGGAACTCCATTCCTCAGCTGCAGAAGTGTGGTTGGGTATGGCTTGGACACCTCCCACTCCTTCCCCAGGTAGTTCATGGTGTGGCAGCTTGCTCCATGTGCCTGGAAGTTGCCACAGGGAGCATTATGCAAGGAGGTACTGAACACCTTTTTCTGCAACATCTTTCATGACAGACAGGATGCCTGTCCAGCATAGGACAAGATGGTACCCACCTCCCTCATTCTGCAAATAAACATATGGGATGGAACTCTTTGGAAATACAACTCTTGTAATCTCTATCAGTCAAAACAGCAAAAATGTAAGTTTTCCAAGCTCTGAATTGGACAAATAATGAAGTCGATAGGAACTTTAGGAGGGTCTTCCCCAGGAGGAGGGACCCTGAGACCCCACCAAAGAGGGATCACTACTTTGGCGAGCTAGGGGAAGCCTGATTTCAGCTATTTTATTTCCTTAAAAATGCAAAATAAATCTCACCAAAGTTGAAGAAGCGGCACCGAGGTGTTTTTATTAGCGATTCAGCTGAAAAGTATGCAATGTAGCAATCATTCGCCTACAAAGCATGTGGTTACAGAGAACAGAGACATTTTTATAGGAAAAACAGGCTTAGAAGTTTCAAAATTCCCGCCCTCCGCCCTGCGCCAGGCTCGCAGGGGATTGGCTGATGCGATAACAGCTGGGAGGAGGCTCGGCCGCCCGCCCTGCGCCAGAGCCAATCACAGAGCTCCTCCGCTGTGCAGGAACCAATTGGAGAGCTCCTACCACCTCAGTGCTCTGGTGAATCAGGAGAAGGGAGGCGGGATGAAGAAGAAACAATGGGTTTATGAACGGATTAATGGATTTCATGCCTTGGGGGTCCTGAGTCCGAGGGTCTAGCCTGCGAAGGATGCCCAGTCTATTGTCTTTTGATGGGTCTGTGATAAGCGTTGATTGCTTTATCCGAGTCTTCCTGTCGCCATCAGATATGACACAATGAAGAGACTGGGGTGAATGTTTGTTGTGGCAAGTTTTGAAGGAAAAAAACAGTTTCAGGGGAAAGACTGTTCGAAGGTCCTTTGTCCCCAATGGGAAGTGATCAAAAGTTTGCCAAGCAAACCTTTTTGTTTGGCGGCTCAACTCCGAGACCAAACAAAAGGCTCTCAATTTATGGTTCCATGCACAAGTATCAAGATAAAGATTCCTTTGTGATCACTGATTGCCTTCTCAAAACAGCTGGTAGCTTCCTTGTTGATCTTTCCCCGAAGGGAAGGGGGAAAGGGGCAGTGAGCTTGGAGTCAGGGCAAATTGAGGGAAAATACATGAAGAAATATAATAATCACAAGAAATTCATATCAAGCATCCCCTCCCTCCCCCCACCCGCCAGAGAAATTGATTAAAATAATAATTTTAATAAAACATGTGTCCATGGTTCATACTGGGGAAATTCATAGGTGAAAATGAGTTCATTAGAGCCAAAAATGATGTGTAGAAAATCCATCAGTTATAAAGGAAGCTTGGTGATTTCCACTGAGCCAAAGAATAGAGCCCTGCAGTGCCAAGTTCGAGCTGGTCCTTGGGAAACTATAACTCCTTCCAAGGACCGGGACCCCAAGGCCAGGCTCTTCCCTGAAAGCCTCATGGGGTAGCTGCACCGAGTCTCCAGGGCAGGGGCTTGGCAGAGGCGATGGAACGGTGAAAGGTAGCAGTGCAGCAGCAGCAAGGCCAGTCTTTTGACAATCACCTGTTTCTTGAAATTATATTCTTAAAACTTAAAAGATTATTCCCTGGGCGTTGAAGCCGGAAATGCAAAAAGCGAGATAGCAGATAGTGTTAGAATTAAGCTAGGAAAAATATGCCACCAAAATGGAGGCGATCTGCCATCTCGCGGATACGGGGGCCCCTGGGGGTTTCCGTATCCGCGGTTTGGGGGAGCGCAGATTTGGCCTCCCCGGAATGCCAAGAAGGCATTCCGGGCAGGCCTGCAGTCTCCCGTGGCCTGGAATAGGTTAGTTTCGTGCATTAGGATAGTTTCAGGCGAGAAAAAGACACAAAGTATCAAGCTGGAGAGTTAAACGGTTGCAATTTCATTAATCTTTATTTAGGGATTAGTTACATTGTTGGGGCTAGCAAGGGAGTGAAAGGAGAGAGCACAGGGCTGTGTAGAGTCCCTGGTTGAGCTTGCTGCTGGGGCACATTTCATCAGTTTGGCCCAATTTTGCATCCAGGAACTGTGGAACTCCCTGCTGCTGGTCACACCAGCTTGAAGGCAGGGGCCTGGGATGCCCTCGACAACAATAACAGTGGGGACAAGAGCAACCAGACCTCACAACCTCTGAGGGATGCCTGCCGTAGATGTGAGCAAAACGTCAGGAGAAAATGCTTCTGGAACATGGCCATAAGCCCCGGAAAACTCACAGCAATCCAGTGATTCCAGCCATGAAAGCATTTGACAGCACTACCTTCTTTACTCCTTGTGAGAGTTGTGAATGAGCTGGGAGGGGGGAAGAGCTAACTTAGAAGGGATAGTACTGGTTCTAAATCCCCCTCCACGACGTTCCATTAGGTGGCTTCAAAGTTATGGTTTTGTAGGAAAGAGAGAACAACATCTCAGTATCCAATATTGGCCTCTATTTTTGCTTGGAGATGACTTGAGATGGTTTGCAAGGGACAACATGGTATCCCTCTCCTACCAGCCACAGATATAAATTAGGAAATCAGCCGGACACTGGCAATGAGACAGTTGACCCTGATCCTGAGACAAAAGGCTACTTTGCAAGGGGGAGAGAGTAAAGTGAGTTATGTGGCACACCCAGTTATGCCTTCCGATGGGAAATAATGATGAAGGGTTACTACTATAACAGAGACACTGCTCATTTGTTGTCTGAGGCAGTTGCCTCATCCTACCTAATGGCAAGACTGGATCTGAATCTGCTCATCTCCATCATAGGCAGAGTTTGTCCTCCACGATGATAAGACAGATGTGTGCCTCCCCATCCTATGCAGATCCAGCAAAGGAGTGGCTGAAAGCATCTATCTTTTTCAGCGCGTCTATCTATTCCTCCACAATCAGCTCGCTTGATGGCATTTTTCTATCAAAAGCCGAGGTTAACAGCTGGAAGGATCAGCATCCACTGCTATGTGAATAGAAGATGACATTGAGACATCTGTGGGATAGCGGATGATTGCCAACAAAACTGGGTAAACAAACAAAAATGTCTGTCAAAGTGGTGATTTCGGATGCTTGTGAGACCCAAGCCTTATTCAGACAGGCAAACAAATACTTAGTTGTCGATGTATCAGCATAATCCCAAACATGATACGGCATGCTTCATGTGATCTATCCCCTCAATATTTGCAAGGAGGAATGTTGTGTTACATGCATGAACTTAACAGGTACTTCATAATGCATGGTAACATTGAAAGACATGACCACACAATTTGTCCCCACTCCCCGCTTGCATAAGTCTTTGTTTAACACCCAATCAAAGCTCCAGAATTTCTCTCTTCCTAAATGTATCCCATTTAAATAAAGAAACAATTCGTGAATTGGATTATGAATTTGGGGTTTTTTCTCCCATACATCATTTTTTCTGTCACATTGTCAGTCAGACTAGCCTGAAAAGGACTCTAAGGCAAGTTAGGGCAGTTTCCATAAATAGTTGGACTCTGGATAGCCATAGCAGTATAGGTGATGGTGAGGCATTTTGGGAGCTGCAGTTCAGCAACCTGGGGGTCGGGACCCCTGGGGGGGGGGGGTCGCCAGGGGGTGTCAGAGGGGTCACCAAAGACCATCAGAAAACACAGTATTTTCTGTTGGTCATGGAGTTCTGTATGGGAAGTTTGGCCCAATGCCATCATTGATGGGGTTCAGAATGCTCTTTGATTGTAGGTGAACTATAAATCCCAGCAGCTACAACTCCCAAATGCCAAGGTCCATTTCCCCCAAACTCCACCAGTGTTCACATTTGGGCATATGGAGTATTCATGCTAAGTTTGGTCCAGATCCATCATTGTTAATTAAAGTGTTGTTGCTGTTGTTTGGGTCCACAGTGCTCTCTGGATGTAGGCGAACTACAACTTCAAAATTCAAGGTCAATGCCCATCAAATCCTTCCAATATTTTCTTTTGGTCATGTGAGTTCTTTTTGCCAAGTTTGGTTCAATTCCATCATTGGTGGAGTTCAGAATGCTCTTTGATTGTAGGTGAACTATAAATCCCAGCAACTACAACTCCCAAATGCCAAGGTCTGTTTTCCCCAAACTCCACCAGTGTTCACATTTGGACATATGGCGTATTCGTGCCAAGTTTGGTCCAGTTCCATCATTGTTTGAGTCCACAGTGCTCTCTGGATGTAAGTGAACTACAACTTCAAAACTCAAGGTCAATGCCCATCAAATCCTTCCAGTATTTTCTGTTGATCATGCGGGTTCTGTGTGCCAAGTTTGGTTCAATTCCATCGTTAGTGGAGTTCCGAATCCTCTTTGATTGTAGGTGATCTATAAATCCCAGCAACTGCAACTCCCAAATGACGAAAGCAATCTCCTCCCCAAATCCCACCAGTATTCATATTAGGGCATATTGGGTATTTATGCCAAATTTGGTTCGGTGAATGAAAATATATCCTGCATATCACATATTTACATTATGCTTCAGAACAGTAACGAAAATAATGTTATGGTTGGGGGTCACCACAGCATGAGGAACTGTATTAAGGGGTCGCGGCCTTGGGGAGGTTGAGAAACACTGATCTGGATGGACATATCATCCCCAAGCCTGCTTTATAGGCACAAATGTATTCAATGGCCACTCTGGGGCCAGAGTGAAGAAGGGAGCAGAGAAGACAGTTCCATATTGTCTCCTGCGACATCAGAGTCCCTCCCCCAGCAACAATATAATATTATATAATACTAATATTATGAATGATGTATTAGTATTATGCTAATAATATAGTATGTCTTATGTAGATATGACTTGTAAGTTGCTCTGAATTCCCTTCGGGGTGAGAAGGGGGGCATATAAATGTCATAAATCTATATAAATAAAAATGTAATGTTCGTTTGTGGGATTAACAGAACTCAAAAACCACTGGGCGAATTGACACCAAATTTGGACACAAGACACCTACCAGGCCAATGAGTGACAATCACTCAAAAAATAATAATTTTGTCATTTGGGAGTTGTAATTACTGGGATTTATAGTTCACCTACAATGAAAGAGCATTCTGAAGCCCACCAACGATGGAATTGAACCAAACTTGGCACACAGTTCTCCCATGACCAACAGAAAATACTGGAAGGGTTTGGTGGGCAGTGTCCTTTGGTTTTGGAGTTGTAGTTCACCTACATCCAGAGAGCACTGTGGACACAAACAATGATGGATCTGGACCAAACTCTACACGAATACTCAATATATCCAAATGTGAACACTGGTAGAGTTTGGGGAAAATAGAATCTTGACATTTGGGAGTTGTAGTTGCTGGGATTTATAGTTCATGTACAATCACAGAGCATTCTGAATCCCACCAACGATAGAATTGGGCCAAACCTCCCACACGGACTCCATGTGGGCCACAGCAACGCGTGGCAGGGGATGGCTAGTAAATAAATAAATAAATAAAAATTCTGGGGGGCCACTGAGTGCCACCTGCAATTTAAGAACAGACCAAAATGTAATTGCCAGAATCTACAAGGGATGTTCATTAAAGATTTCCCCTGAATCACTTCCTGTGGACTGAGAGCAATGAAACTTTGTCCAGTTCTGAGTCCTTCTCTCCATAGGTGCCACCCAGGGAAACACACTTCTCCCATTTTTTTAAGCAATGTAAACACCCCACTTGTAGAAGTTGACAGGTTGCTCCAAAAGCCACGTTGTGACTTGGAAATCAGAGTCTCATCATCTGAAAAATGCTTGCCCTTCAAAAATAACTTCCTTGTTGGAAAGAGGTGGCAGTCCGATGGTGCGAGGTCGGGTGAAGGAGGAGGATGCAGTAGATTTCCAAAGCCATAGGAGCATGCTTCTTCCATTTGGGCAACAGGTGAGTTGTGAACTGGTGCACTGTCTTTAAGAAGGGGAGCATGCCACATTGTCTCTTGGTTTTGGTGGCCTTCCGCAATTTCCACAGGAGTGAAGCCTAGTATGCCCCAGTGATCATGGTCCTCTTTGCTAGGAAATCCATCAATCCTACTCCATGCTGGTCCCAAAATACCATCAGCATGAGCATGAACTTACCTACCGAGACTTCTTTGCAGGCGGTGAGTCATGATGCTTCCATTGAATCGACTGGCCTTGAGTCTCAGGATCAGAATGATGGACCCAGCTTTCCTCCTGTGTGATCAATCTGTTGAAAAACTCATCATTTTCAATAGAGTCTGAGAGCATTTGACTCGTTCCTGCTTCTAGAAAGGTTTATGCAGGTGAAGATCGTTTGGGGTGATTTTTTCCACAGACCCTACACTAATCTTGACATTTTGGGCTAGGTGGTGAATGGTTGTGTGGTGATTTTCCAAAATGGCAACCTCCACTTGCTGGATGATGTGTTCATCAATAGCACAGTGGGGTCTCCTTGGAATTGAAACTGTTTCCACCAAAATCCGATCACATTGGAATTGATGATACCAGTTCTTGACTCCATCATATGATGGGGAATCATCACCATAAACCTCTTTCATTTCATCAAACATCTCCTTTGGTGTGCAGCCTTTCAAGTAAAGGAACTTGAAGACTGCTCTGGATTCCACTGGGTCCATTCTCAAACCTCACACCACTTCAGCACCTGTAAAATCAAGACCGTTATCAGTTCTGAGTTGTACATTGGCACATAACCTATAGAGACTTATATCATTACACATGTGCAGTTTCGGTGTCCTGTGATAAATAGAAGTGGGTCAGGGGACATCTTTAATGAATGCCCCATATATTTGAGCAGAGCTATTGAAACAATTATATTTATATCTGTGTTGACTGAGCAGTCTTCCAGTGGATTGACTTTAGTTGGAACTATCTAAATTAATGCAGTCGTGGGTGGGAGGTGTGTCATGTTTTCTGAGTGAGAAAGAAAAGGAAAACAGTTGCACTGTGGACAAAAGGAAGCAAAGACATGCAGGGCAGTTTGAGGGGCCTGTTGCCATGGCAAAGGTAAGACGATTGTGGCTACTTTGCAGGCGATGGTGAATGTGGAAAGGTGGTACAGGTTGCCAACAAAGCAAGTCTTTTACCAAGGGCTGGGTGTGCCCAGTTGGTGGTTTCTGCGGACTGAAAGCACTCCTGCTAGTCCAGTTTGCCTTCTTCCTCCCAACTCTCCAACAAAGAACTGAACCCTTATTTTGCTTTTCAGCAAGCCAGATTTCCACATGAAGGAGCTTAGGTTTCCCATCCCCAAACTATGCTCGGATTGTTCTCCCCGACTCCTCAAAGACACACCCTGGTCTTTATGTAGCCACAGAGCAAAAGAAACTCTTGATGGTTTTACTAAGTGACAAGTCCTCGGATTGTTTTAGAAAGCATGTATCTGTGTGTTCCACTATGCCAGGCATTTAAGTAACTACTTATTGCATGTCGCCTGAACAAAATTACTATGCGTAATAAGCTGTTCCTACAAAGACAAATTAAAGAGAGATTCTACCTTGTTAAATCCCATTTAAAAGAAAAAAAATCCTCATTTTCCCAATTCTGCCCACTTGTCACATCTAGCACTGAGGTTTAAGAAGTATCTTGTCAGAGTTAGTGGCAGAACAAGAAGGGTCCAGACCAGGTATGGGCAAACTTTGACCCTCCAGGCGCAATTCACACAATTCCTAACAGCTTCAGGCTCTTTTCTTTTCCTTTTCCCCTTCCTTTTCCACCTCAACCTGCAGGTCGAGACCCCTGGGGGCATCACAAGGGGGTTTCAGAGCGGTTGCCAAAGACCATCAGAAAACATATATTTCGGGAGAGGAAGTCACAGGGAGGAGGGAGCAAGCTTGTTTTCTGCTTCCCTGGAGACTAGGATTCAGAACAATGGCTTCAAACTACAAGAAAGGAGATGCCTTCTGAACATGAGGAAGAACTTCCTGACTGTGAGAGCCGTTCAACAGTGGAAGTCTCGGCCCCGGAGTGTGGTGGAGGCTCCTTCTTTGGAAGTTTTTAAACAGAGGCTGGATGGCCATCTGTCAGGGGTGCTTTGAATGCAATATTCCTGCTTCTTGGCAGGGGGTTGGATGCATCCCATGAGGTCTCTTCCAACTCTATGATTCTATGATTCTGTAGTGGTCTTAGGAACCCCTTTGGCAGAGACAGCTGAAGATCTCTCCACCTGTCCTTCTCTTCCTTTTTGGAAACAGATGGGCGAATCCTTGCACCAAAAGTCCTCCTCCGTTGTGATTGGCCGGCCTCTCAGCCAAGGGGAGGGCTGTTTCTGAGACCCCAAGCAAGGAGGGGAGAGCAGGTATGCTTGGGGGCATAGCAGCGTGGTTTGCATGTGCAGGCGAGGGAGAGCATGCGAGGCCGGAGAGAGGCTCGCACTGGTGAGGAACTCAAAGGCATGGAGGTTCTGTGTGGGAAGTTTGGCCCAATCCTATCATTGGTGGGGTTCAGAATGCTCTTTGATTGTAGGTGAACTATAAACCCCAGCAACTACAACTCCCAAATGTCAAGGTCTATTTTACCAAAACTCCACCACATTTGGGCATATTAAGTATTCGTGCCAAGTTTGGTCCAGATTCATCATTGTTTGAATCAACAGTGCTCTCTGGATGTAGGTGAACAAGAACGCCAAAACTCGAGGTTAATGCCTACCAAACCCAGTATTTTCTGTTGGTCATGGGAGTTCTGTGTGCCAAGTTTGGTTCAATTCCATCATTGGTGGAGTTCAGAATGCGCTTTGATTGTAGGTGAACTCTAAATCCCAGCAACTGCAACTCCCAGTGACAAAAGCTATCCCGCTCCAACCCCACCAGTATTCGAATTTGGGCATATTGGGTATTTGTGTCAAATTTGGTCTAATGAATGGAAATACATCCTGCATATCATATATTTACATCACAATTCATAATAGTAGCAACATTACAGTTATGAAGTAGCCACAACCTGTGGAACTGGATTAAGGGGTTGTGGAATTAGGAAGGTTGAGAAATACTGGCTTAAGCAGTTGAGGGAGAAAAGGAAAGGGCCTGAGGCTGTTAGGAATGGTGGGAGTTGAAGCTGAAGTTTGGTCTTGTCTGGTCCGAACTCAACAGTTCTAATGCAAATAAAGGCTGGGGTCAAAGTAGATGAGATATTAGATTGGGAACCCAAGAGCAAGTGACTTTTTTAAAACATAATTTGGCTTCCAAAGAAAAAGGAAACAGAAAAGGAAAGGAATTGGAGATTATGTGGCCCTTCAGATGGTGCTGAACTGATGACTGCTGGTGTCTTGGGCATGAGCAAACAGCACCAGGCACACTCCCTTCCTGCCCAAGTTGTCTTCCAGCTCCAGGCTGTGGGCAAGCATGAATCACAGCCAGGCAAATTTGGCTCCTAGCAGCTGAGGGCCCGTCCAGACAGTACCTTTATCTCAGGAGCTTCTACATCAAACAGGAGGGTGGCCAGATGCCATTCCCTGTAAACACGGAAGCAATCACTACAAAAGGCAAAAAACGTGAGATTTTGAGGTGAAGAATATTGCAATTTTGAGCCAAATATGTGGATCTTCGCATGTCTGTATGTCCCTACAATTGGAAATCTGGGTTTGTTCAAAGGTTTTAGATGTTTGTTCCTGATTGGTCAGTTCCTAAAAAGAAGGTGACACTTGAGTAGAAGGCAAAAACTTTATTTGTGTACCAGAAACTTCATAAAACATGTGGAGGACACATTTTCTCTGCCCAGGACAAAGTCGTGGCCCCTTAGTCAACATTGGACATCTTTTCACAAGAAGAGCAACCAGGAACAGCTATGTATTACCCAGGAACAGAACCCTGTTGTTTGATGCCACAAGTACACAACCAAATCTGTTTGGACAGATGGCCAGGCAGCCAGGCTCTAAAAAGTGTCAATAATGACAAACTTCTGTTCCTGGCTTGAAAGTGTGTGTTCCTGTTTGACTGTGCAGTGCTGACTTGGGCAGAAGTGGTTCTAACCCATTATGTTTCTTTGTGTGGCAGATACTTCATGAAACATCTGGAGGTCACAGTTTCTCTGGCCAGGACAAAGAACCAAACTTTTGCAGTGATTCTCCTCATATCCACATACCTGTATCTTGCAGGTTTAAAAAAAACTGCTGAAGTTTCCGGTGGAAGTCCCGCAGCAGCCATCTTGGGAGCCTCTAAATCTCGCATCAAGTCTGCACAATGGAGACAGAAATCCCAGGACCAATAGATTTGTATGTGGCCCACTTCTGAAGACCCGGGATTTTTTTGCCCCTGTTTTTGACCCATGCTGATAGCGAGCCGCTTTTAGGAGGATCTCCCCAGCCGAGAAGATCCCGAGGACCGCACCAAAGAGGGTCCCTGAACCTTGGCAAGGGCAGCGAAGCCAATTCCAGCAGCAGAAAATATTAAAAATAATAAATCCTCGCCAAAGCGGAAGAAGATGGCGACCAAGGCATTTTTATTAGCGATTCAGCTGAGATCGGATGCATTGTAGGAATAGTTCCACCACAAGCATACCAATACAGAATTTACAGGCATTTTTATAGGCAAAATACAGGAAAACATTTCAAAACTCCCTCCCTCTTTGGCTCCTTAGCAAATCAGGGAGAGGGAGGCAGGACGGAAGAGGGGCATTGTGTCCAGAGAGGATGATGACATTCTACTGTCCTGTGCCCAGGGGATCAGCCAGCCAAGGAAACTAGTTTTTTTGTTCTTGTGATGGATCAGTGATTAGGGATAATCATTTGATTCAGGTTTTCCCCTTCCAAGATCAGATAAGGTAAAAGGTGAGGCTGAGAAGGATGTTTGTTGTGAAGGAAAACTTGGCAGAGGAAATCACAGTCGGATGACCCCCTCCTAAAGTCAAATAATAACTCCAGGTCCCATTGTTCAGATGTGAGTTCCAAGTAAATAGGTGTTTTTGTGATTCCTGATTGCCTTTTCAGCCCAGCAGGCCGCTCCCTGATCAGCCTCCCAAAGGGCAAAAGAGTTCATGGCTGGGTCAGACTTGTGGAGGAAATACATAGAAGAAAAGTATATAGATCAATCACCCCTTCTCCATTCCACCCACCAGAGAAATTTAATAAAGAAATTATTTTCAAGCAATCTGAGTTCATGAGCGGGAAAGATGTCCTTGTGAGTCCAAAACGTTAGGCAGAGCTGCCACGCTAGGATCGAAGCTGGTCCCTGGGAAACTACAACTCTCATGGAGGGCAGAAGTCCCAAGATCCAGCCGTTTCCCAAAAGCCTTGTGGAGTCCTTGTTGTTGTCAGTGCTTTGGCAATGTGACCAAGACTTGACCCTTGTTGTGTAGTCTGGTGCCCTTGCCCTTTGCAGAACTATAAGTCACTATCCCTTATTTTGGGGGGGAGGGGTGCTCGACATCAATGCTGTCTGGAAACACCTTGTGTTGCCTCACCATTTGCCATCCTTTGGAAGACTAATCTGGATTTCCTTCTTGGCCATTATGGTGCATTAATCGGCCTGCCACCACTTCCCGCCACATTGTTAATGGATTCAAGTAATTACTTCCAAATTTGCATATAAAGATATAAATTAGCAAAGGCATGCTTTATGCAGATGAGCATCCAAAAGGGTCGTCCTGCCCCTCACTCCCCACAAATCCTTCCCGTGCCTAGCAACATCGCTGGCGTGCGCACAGCACATCTTAGCAAAGCGACAGGTCTCTTCATACCTGGAGGCCATGGCTCATGGCTGAAGGGTGGTGGGGAAGGAGGAGGCCTTGATAGATGGCTGAGGTGGGCTTGTGTACCAGCCAGCAAAGACAGAGAGGAGGGAGGGCAGCAGGAGGAGGGGAAAGCAGCATCGACTCTGGGGCTGGAGACAGGTTAAGAGAGACGGATGGGAAACCTGCCAATGCCACAAGCACAGCCTGGCGTGAAAGTTCCCGGAATCGAAAGGCAGCCCTTGTGAGGCATCCTACTGTGGCAGAGAGAGGCAGCCAGCCTTGGGGTATTGGAAGGGGGGAAGTGGAAGAGAGTTGCAAGCAAGCAAGCTGAATGCAAGGGGGGGGGGGGGGGACGGGGGGGGGGAGATGCACAAGGCAAGCTACCTGTGGGTGGTGGGAAAGAGGTTAGCAATATCCACAGGGTCATGGGTATTGCTACTAAGTGCTTTTGCAAGGCTGGGGGCTGGGGAGGGAAGAAAGGAGGTTGCCATGGTGAAAAAACACACATGATGCATACTGATGGACCGGTGGGGGGGGGGGGGAGGGGGTGTGAGAACTGCCACAGCAAATATGAGAGGCTTGAGAGCCATCTGTACAGTGAAAAGAGAGAAAGAGAGAGAGGAGAAGGAATGAAGGTGGGCGGCAATAGGGGGAGGAAGCAGGGCGGGGAGGAGAATGTGGCTTTTGCCGCAAAGCCTCTTCTTCCCTTTGGGGATGGCAGTTGTACACAATTTCCTCTGCAAATGCAGGCTCCCCAGCCTCTCGGCTTCATTCTCCATTACGATTCCTCTTTCCTCCTTTCCTCCTTTCCTCTTCCCCCTCCTCCTAAGAAAGAAGAAAGGACACAAACATGTGCTCAGCTTCAGAACACAGGAAAAGCCACCCCTAAATTTCCCCCTGTCTCCTTTCTCTCCTGTGATCTTGGCCAAATGAAACAATGGAGCCTTGGAAGGAGATCAGAAAAAGTCCAGCACCTGCCAAAACCACCATGACCTTGCAGGGTCTGAATTAAAGGATCCCTGCCTCATTTTCTAGTATGAGCCAGGCTGGGAGCTTGCGGAGGAAGCAAGGCTACCTTTATAGCACTCACCCACAAAAGAACAAGGAGGCCATCAGAGTAGGCTAGGGCAGAAAGAGAAAGAGATGGAAGGGAAGAGGTGGATGAGGCCAAAAGGGACCTCGTTTTTTCATATTCTGATCTGGAAGTTCCAGAGCCGTAGAACAACTGAATTTCGCTTCATAGAAGTTTCTACTGAGTTTGTTTCTTTGGCTGTGAGAGGTGGTGACATAGAGCAGGGCTCCCCAAACTGAGGCCCACGGGCCAGATGCGGCCTTCCAAGAACCCTTACCAATCCACCACTCTCAACTCAAGACTTAGGGCCGCCATAGGTCTGAAACCACATGAAGGCACAGAACAACAATAACAATCTTCATTGACTTGACTATCTCATCAGCCAAAAGCAGGCCCACACTTCCAATTGAAATACTGGTAAGCAGGGCTGTAGCCAGAAATTTTTTTTGGGAGGGGTTGAAATTTTCGGGGGGGGGGGGAGGGGTTAAAAATTGCGCAGAGTGGGGGTTGAAACCTGCCTCCTAGCTCACGCTGAAGCAAAGAGCACAGCAGGGGGCAGAGCAGCCTTCAATAGCCTGCAGCTCCGCCCTTGTCAACCACTTCCACCAAGTCTGGCCTCCTTAATGAGAGCATTCAACATCCCCCCCCCCAAACTTGCTTGCTTCACTACTGTTGTGTCGCGCGCTGGGCCTGTAAATAATTGTCTTTAGAACAGGATGTGCAACTGGGTTGTTGTAGGTTTTGCAAGGATGTAGGATGTGCAACCTTTGCCCAGTGGGAAGCCAGGGGGCCTAAACAGAAGTTCTCAGAGGTTTCCACCACAAACAGTCTTTAGATGGCTTGAGAAGTACAACAAAGTCTTTTATTAATGAACAATCAAACAGAAACTTCTCTTGTCTTCAGTAAAGTTAAGCAAATGATTCCAAGCTTTTAGGCAATTGGTGAATTCCTAATCTTGCCCACGAAGGACAGGCAACTGTCTTCAATAACTTCTTCTTTAAAGGAAAAATCCCTTTTTAACTTCTCCCAGGCTGACTGTAATCTAACCCTTACTGATGTGGGCTCTGCTACCGGGTCGAACTGCATCTCGAACGCCTAGTGGACCTACCAGCAAGGCAGTAGATGTTCTCCAGCTGGAGTTCTTTGGTCTTTAGGGCTGTTTTCCTGGAAATTCTTTGGAGACTCTTAAGACCTTTCTCCCCCGGAAGGTCTTAAGGGTTGAAGCTTTTGTACAGGGGAAGCTTGCACGCATCCTATACATAAGCTTACCTTGCTGAGACTAACTAAAAATGGCTCCCTTCTCAATTGCCCTGAGCAAAGGGCGGAACCAAAACTTAACAATGATGGACAGGTGACTTGCCCTATGACTGCAACCAAAGAAGCCACCTATCTGCAGAGTCCCTGAAACCTAGGACTGCAAGCAAACATTTAATACAAAGCAAATAAAGTTGGAGCTCCTGGTACAGCTGTACCAGAACAACTTAGCATAGGGATTTGGTTAACCAGTTAAAATTTATGAGTAAACCAGGTTTTTTTTTAAAAAAAATCTGAAACATTTCGGGGGGGGGGGGGTTGAACCCCTAACCCCCCCCCCCCCCTCGCTATGGACCTGCTGGTAAGTTTATAAGGGACATTCATTAAAGATTACCCCTGACCCCCTTCCTGTAGACTGAGAACAATGAAACTTGGCCCAGTTCTGAGTCCTTCTCTCCATCAGTGCCACCTAGGGACACACACTTCTCCCATCTTTTTAAGCAACTGTAAACATCTCACTTGTAGAAGTTGGACAGGTTGCTCCAAAAGCCACATCGTAACGTCGGAAATCAGAGTCTCTGGGTTGTTGTAGGTTTTTTGGGTTGTGTGGCCATGTTCTAGAACAGTGGTTTTCAACCTGTGGGTCCCCAGATGTTTTGACCAGAAATCCTAACAGCTGGTAAACTGGCTGAGATTTCTGGGATTTCTGGGAGGCCAAAACACCTGGGGACCCATAGGTTGAAAACCACTGTTCTAGAAGCATTCAGGAAAGCATTCTAGAAGCATTCAAGAGAGATTACTTCTAGAACATGGCCATACAACCTGAAACCCCTTCAGCAACTCAATGATTCCAGCCATTAAAGCCTTCAATAATAAATCAGAGTCTCATCATCTGAAAAATCCTGGCCCTTCAAAATTAACTTCCTTGTTGGAAAGAGGTGGAAGTCCAATGGTATGAGGTCGGGTGAATAAGGAGGATGCAGTAGAATTTCAAAGCCACAGGAGAATGCTTCCATGTGGGCAACAGGTGAGTTGTGAACTGGTGCATTGTCTTGCAGAAGGCTGATACTTTTGGTGAGCATGCCAGGTCTCTTGGTTTTGATGGCCTCCCGCCATTTCTGCAGCAGTGAAGCATAGTATGCCCCAGTGAACATGGTGCCCTTTGTTAGGAAATCCATCAATCCGACTCCGTGCTGGTCCCAAAATACTGTCAGCATGACCTTGCCTGCCAAGAGTTGGGCACGTGCCTTCTTTGGAGGCGGTTGAGTCATGAGTCATGATGCTTCCATGGCCGACTGGACTTTAGTCTCAGGATCAGAGTGATGGACCCAGCTTTCATACTGTGTGATCAGTGTATTTAAAAGTCCTCCTGGTTTCCATGGCACATAATCGTCAATAGAACCTGAGAGCATTCGACTCGTTCCTGCTTCTGGAAATGTTGAGCAGCCAGGGGACCCAGCATGCAGATTCCTTATGCATGTGAAAATGGTCTTGGGTGATTTTTTTTCCATGGAGCCCACACTAATCTTGACATTTTGGGCTAGGTGGCCAATGATTACATGGCAATTTTCCAAACTAGCGACCTCCACTTGCTGGATGGAGTGTTCATCAATAGCAGACTGGGATCGCCCTGGAATTGGAACTGTTTGCACCAAAGTCCGGCCACACTGGAATTGACGATGCCAGTACTTGAATACATCACATGATGGGGGATCATCACCATAAGCTTCTCTCATCTCACCCAACATCTCCTTTGATGTGTGGCCCTTCAAGTAGAGGAACTTGAGGACTGTTCTGTATTCCAACCTCACACCACTGCTCTGCATTATCAAACCTCACACTACTTCAGCACCTGTACAATCAAGACCGTTATCAGTTCTGAGTTGTAAATTCGCACATAACCTATAGAGACTTCTATCATTGCACATGTGCAGTTTCAGCATCCTGTGATAAATAGAAAATATTTAATAAACACTCCTCGTATGTTGGTTAAAAGTGCTCCTAATTTTAAATATTATATTGTTTTTCATGTTTTTTTGCACAACAGATAAGATATGTGCTGTGTGCAAAGGAATCCATAGGTGGTTTTTTCAAACTCTAGTCTGGCTCCTCAACAGACTGAGTGACTATGAAATAGCCCCCTGTTTAAAAAGTTTGACAACCTCTGATATAGAGTCAGATGCAGCTTTGCTGAGTCCCTTAGTAACAGGACCTTTTTTCACATTCCTTCCTCTGCGTCCCACGTTGGAGACTTCTTTAATGCTGCCACTGCATCCCAGTGAGATGCGATGCTCGTAGTATGATACAACTTTTTAAATTTACGGCTTGCAAACCTAGCTTCCAGTTAGCCCACCAAGTATCAGACATGTTGTTTTTTCAGTCCAGTGTCTTGGACTAAAAGTCCTGCAGTCCTTCTGTTGATGGGTTCTACCATCTAGTCTGCCCATAAATAGGCCTGCTATGTGGCATTCGATGCTGAGCTAGGCCCACAATCAGAAATGATGCAATTGGGACGTGTGGTCTAAGTGTCTAAGGTTAGAGACTGGACAAGTTACTTTTTAAAACACTATTTATTTATTTATTTATTTACAGTATTTATATTCCACCCTTCTCACCCCGAAGGGGACTCAGAGCAGATCACAGAATACATATACAGCAAATATTCAGTGCTGATTAT
The DNA here is from genome assembly GCF_037176765.1 of Anolis sagrei. NCBI lineage: Eukaryota > Metazoa > Chordata > Lepidosauria > Squamata > Anolidae > Anolis > Anolis sagrei. The sequence goes on along the minus strand of NC_090034.1, from coordinate 77,861,172 downwards.
ACAACGACAAGACAGACAACTTGTACATAGATAGAGGTATATATAGGCTTTCCCCGCTTTGGCGTCTTGGAGGCTGTGCTCGGTTCCAGCCACGGGGGGTAGGGGGCGGGGTGTTGTCGTTCCATCTTCCCTGCCAAAGAGCTTTTTTGCTCGTAAACTTCCTACTTTGATGGAATTGCTGGCATTTTTCTGGCATTCCTTATGGGGTGGTATGATGAATTGCCTACCTTTAGGCCAGGGGAAAGCTCAGGAAATAGGCCCAGGAATTTAGGCAGCAATTTTGTGAGATGGTGCATGGAGGCAGCCATCTTTGAGTACCCATTTCCTAGAGGGGGCAGAGCTTAGGAGCAGCCTGGAGGGAAATGTGGAGAGCTTTGTAATTGGCTGGGAGAAAGTGGGCGGATCTTAGTGAGAGTGCAGAGGGAAAAAATTGCCTGAAAGGAGCCTTTTAAAATCTGACAGCTCAGTCAGGGTTGATGTGTTGAAGAAGAAAGTTAGGTTTTGGGAGAGTTAGGAGAAAAGAAATGAGAGAAGCCGAGAGTTGGTCAGTTAGTACGGATATAGATAGCTATTAGGAAGAATGGCTGGTATAGTGTATAGACAGATCCAAGGGAAAGGACTGTCTGGAGTTTTAGTAATACTAGTCAGAGGGAAGTCTGCTAGTTTCCAGAAGGAAGAAGTGAAGAATTGTTTTTGGAACTAAGTCTTGAACTGCTTTAAAGTAACCATACACTCCAACTCATTATTGCAACCGTTAAGCTTAAGTGCCCGAATTGTTGAAGTTCACACAAATAAACAACTTTGTTCTTTATTAAACAACAACTGTCTCAAGAGTGCCTCTATGTGAATAAGTTCCATAGCAGTTTCAGGAAATAGAGTTATAAGAATGGTGGCAGCGTATATTTAGAAGATTCTCAGTGATTTTCACTTCAGTGTTCAGATCCCTGTGTGCGAATACAGCACAATCCAGATTTCTTAAAACCTCTTGCCAAACCAGAAGCTAAACTTTCCTTTTAGGTGTGGTGGTAGCCAGTGTTCATACTCAAAGTTACCTCAGCATACAGAGTTGAGTGGCAAAGCCTCAACAGCCTCCAAACATTTAATTGAATTTATCTAATAATCTTATTACAACTGGTGGTACAGCGTTGGGATTGTTGGAATAAATACCATTCTCCTGCCAGAAGATCATTGTGAGTCAGCTTTTAATTTAAAATTAATAGTCCTTGTTGTCAGGCCTTTTGCAGGTGCCTAATTTTTGTCCATGGACTCTACACTAATCTTGACAGTGAGCTGGGCTGATGACCAGGAACTCACCCCAACCCAGGCTTCAAACTGTCAGCCTTTCGGTTGGCAAGATTTACTGCAGCCGGTGGTTAACCTGCTGTGCAAATAGTTTCTAATACAACTATTAGAAAAATTCAGCCAAGATATTCACTTGTTGTGCTCACTGAAGACATCTGGAAGCTGTAGGTGAAATGTAACTTTTCCAATTTCTTCTCAGGGTTTATACACAGAGCCAGTGTAAGTTGGTGCAATGTTGTGTACAGCAAACACTACATAAGAATCCATTACAACCTAAGCAAAAAATTGAAGGGACTGCAGCGGCCATTTAGTCCAAGCCCATGCAGACAGGTATACACAACTAAAACACTAAAACACTCCTGGAAAATGTCCATCTATGACTCTATTCCAACTATATACAACTGTTCCAACTATACACAACTAAAACACTAAAACACTTCTGGAAGATGCCCATCTATGACTCTATTCCAGCCAAACAGTTCTTATAGTCAAGGTGGTCTTCCTAATTTTTAGGTGGAATATGTTATTGTAATTTGAATCCATAGGACTCTGAAACAGTAGATATTAGACAGCAAGCTAACTCCATCTCCTACCAGAGCTCTCTTCAGATGGCTAACTATTGTCTTCTCTTCTCTAAACTTGTTCCACCTTCTCTATGACATCCCATCGGATATTTAAAGATATAGGCCAATATCTATAGCTAATATCTCCTGGCTCAATTCTCCCAAGCCCATCTTAACATCCAGCAGTCACATTAAGCAAAAGAGATCTGTTCACCAGGTTATCAGAGTGCAAGGAGGAGGATGTTTCATCCCCCTTTCATCAGCAAATCAGGTTGTGATGGGAAATTATGACTAGAGTCCAGCTTTTGATTGCCATGGTCTCAATCATGGGTGAGAGGAGCTGGTAAGCTCATCTTCCTTGTCCTCCAATTGGCTACTGAGCAGTCCCAGTCACTCAATGAGGCTGCTGGTTATTGAGGTGTTTTCTATGGGGCATTTGTGGTTGTGGCTATTATTATTATTATTATTATTATTATTATTATTATTATTATTAGAAACACAACAAGATGAGTGCACAGCAGACATTCTGCTGGCTGTTGTATTGGATCACACATCGGACACTTCCCAAGTGTCTAGGACAGGGTGATGCATCGGCGAATAATGCATGCAGATCCCAGTAAGGTGGCCTTCTGCAGCTGGCAGATCATAATTTTGTTAGTGCCAATTGTGTTTAAGTGCAAGCCAAGGTCTTTAGGCACTGCACCCAGTGTGCCGATCACCGCTGGGACCACCCTGACTGGCTTGTGCCAAATTCTTTGGAGTTCAATCTTTAAAACCTCATAACGTGTCAGCTTTTCCAGTTGTTTCTCTTCAATCCTGCTGTCGCCTGGGATTGCAACATCAACGATCCATACTTTGTTTTTTAACACGATTGTGAGGTCAGGAGTATTGTGCTCCAAAACTCTATCTGAATTTGGAAGTCCCAGAGTAGTTGTTTATTATTATTATTATTATTATTATTACTACTACTACTATTACTATTATTATTACTACTATTATTATTATTATATCCTGATGCATATATACATGAATCATACATTAATTTTGTATTTTGACTCTGGCCCTATCTCTAAGATATCTCATTATGTATGTCAATGCAAGTACGTGTGAAAAAGATCATGGAGTCCTCATGGACAACAAGTTAAACATGAGCCAACAATGTCATGCAGCAGCAAAAAAAAAAGCCAATGGGATTTTGGCCTGCCTCAATAGGAGTATAGTGTCTAGATCCAGGGAAATCAGGCCACCTCTCTCTTCTGCCTTGGTCAGACCATACCTGGAATCACACTGTGTCCGTTCTGGGCACTGCAATTGAAGGGAGATGTTGACAAGCTGGAGGGCGACTAAAATGATCAAGGGTCTGAAGAACAAGCCCCATGAGGAGCGGCTAAAAGAGCTGTGCAGAAGAGAAGGCTGAGAGGAGACATGATTAGGTCATGGATCAAGAGGGAAGGGAAAGTTATGGGGAGAAGGGAGCAGGCTTATTTTCTGCTGGAGATTAGGATGCGGAACAAAGGCTTCGAACAACAGCAAAGGAGATGCCACCTGAACATAAGGAAGAACTTCCTGACTGTGAGACAGAGCTGTTCAGCAGTGGAACTCTCTCGTTCTGTCCCTGAGTGTGGTGGATGCCCCTTCTTTGGAGGCTTTTAAACAGAAGCTGGATGGCCATCTGTCAGGGGTCCCTTGAATGTGATTTTCCTGCTTCTTGGCAGATTGGGCTGGACTGGATGGCCCATCAGGTCTCTTCCAGCGCTATGATTCTAAATATAGCAATTCTAAATTTGAAAAAAAGTCCCAAATATGTATAGTCCCAAGCATTTCGGAAAAGGAATTACATACTCAACCTGCATTTCTGATTTGCAGAGGAGAAACACTGAGACAAAAACCCGTGCAACTGAGCAGCCTGCCACCTGTGCCGCCCTCCCCAATCCTTGCAGTCTCACATTCTCATGCGGGAAGTATCGGGAGCGGGAAGCCTTTGATTTATTGCAAATCTTCAGAGGTCTGCTAGTAGATTTCGGTCTCAGGGGTGCAACCAGGCAATTTTAGACGCTGAACGTAATGTCTTATAATGCTCGCCTTTAGAGGATAACGTATGTGACACAAAGCTTGGAACAAGGCCTGCAATTTCTATGCCGGAATACTGTTGGTGACAGAAACACACAAACTACGGGTCACATTCTCACCTGCCTATTCTTTGGACACTGGACCATGGACCTGAATGCAGTCCCTGAAGGTGCCACAGTCCGATCTACCTTCTGTTTGCCCTACATGGAAATGTATAAGCCTAAATCAGGCTGTTAGGAATTGCTGGAGTTGAAGTCCAAAACACCTGGAGGGAGAGCCAAAGTTTATTTATTTATTTAGGAGGTTTTTATGCCACCTTTCTCCAAGCGAACCCAAAGCGGCTCACAGCATTTAAAAATATTCGAGGGAAAGTATGGTTGTGCTTAGGCGATCCCTTGTTGGACGAGTAAGATGGTCTTCCATGATGGGTTTCCTTGTGGATTCGTAGGTGGCTGTGGAGCCCTATTCTTGATCCGCATCTTCCACAGTGAAGGCATTGGTTTCCAGGTGGAAGGCGGTCCCGGTCGGGGTTGGCTTGACGCGCCTTCCTCCTGGCACGTTTCTCTCTTTCACCCTCCACTCGTGCCTCCTCGAATTCTGCAGCACTGCTGGTCACAGTGCTGCAGACCTCCAGCTGGAGGGCTCAAGGGCCAGGGCTTCCCAGTTCTCAGTGTCTATGCCAGAGATTTTAAGGTTGGCTTTGAGGCCATCTTTAAATCTATTTTCCTGTCCACCAAAGTTCCGTTTTCCGTTCTTAAGTTCAGAGTAGAGCAATTGCTTTGGGAGACGGTGGTCAGGCATCCGGACAACGTGGCTGGCCCAGCAGAGTTGATGGCAGAGGACCATCGCTTCAGTGCTGGTGGTCTTTGCTTCTTCTAGCACGCTGACGTTTGTCCGCTTGTCTTCCCAAGAGATTTGCAGGATTTTCCAGAGGCAGCGCTGATGGAATCGTTCCAGGAGTTGCATGTGACGTCTGTAGACAGCCCACGTTTTGCAGGCATAGAGCAGGGTTGGGAGGACAATAGCTTTATAGACAAGCACCTTGGTATTCCTACGGATGTCCCGGTCCTCAAACATTCTCTGCTTCATTCGGGAAAATGCTACACTTGCAGAGCTCAGGCGGTGTTGTATTTCGGCGTCAATGTTGACTTTGGTGGAGAGGTGGCTGCCAAGGTAGCGGAAATGGTCAACATTTTCTAATGTTACACCATTAAGCTGTATCTCTGGCATTGGGGAGGGATGGGCTGGTGACTGCTGGAACAGCACTTTGGTTTTCTCGATGTTCAGTGACAGGCCAAGCTTCGTGTATGCTTCTGCGTTTAGAGTGGCTTGTAGATCTTCTTCTGAATGCGCACAGTATGTCATCAGCATACTGGAGTTCTATAACAGATGTTGTTGTAACCTTGGTTTTGGCTTTCAGTCTGCTGAGGTTAAACAGCTTGCCATCTGTCCGATAGATGACTTCCATTCCGGTGGGAAGCTTCCCGTCAACAAGGTGAAGTATCATAGCAATGAAGATGGAGAATAGAGTTGGGGCAATAACACATCCGTGTTTGACCTTAAATGGGTCCACCTTAAATGGGTCACTTTGGGAGCCATTGCTGTCCAAGACTGTTGCCATCATGACATCATGGAGGAGTCGCAGGATGTTCACAAATTTGTTTGGGCACCCGATTTTTTGGAGGATGGTCCAGAGAGTGCTGCGATTCACAGTGTTGAATGTCTTTGCAAGGTCGATGAATGCCATGTACAGAGTAAGGTTACAAGGCACATAGCTCTCGTGGGGAATTTTCTCAGTGGAAGTTGGTATCACTGCTGTGTAGCAGGAAGCCAGTGGAAGCGAACGAGCAGTGCCAGTCGTCAGTAGCTCATCAACTGGCATTGTAGTGAAGGTGAGAGATGAGCGTCCTCATTCTGTTTTCCCCCAAGTGAAAAGTTCATACTGTAATATGCTACCTAAATGTGAAGTGCATGTACAACGCTGGGATTCATTGCGAAATTGTTTCAGTTTATGGAGAGGACGTAATGTCAAGACAGAATATGACAAAATAGGTATGGAATATATTGTGAGACCATGAAGAAACTTCAGAGAACCATCCAAAGCAAACAGGGCAAAATGCTTACGATGAGAGTCTGTCTCCTTCATGACAATGAGCATCCGCACATTGCTCATGCAACACAAGAGTGCTTGACTTCCTTTGGTTGGGATGTTTTAAGCCACCCCTCTCACAGCCCTGATCTCGCACTCAGTGACTATCATCTGTTCACTAAACTGAAGGAACACCTTGGTGGAAAACACTTTACCGACGAGGAGGAGGTGAAAATCGATGAGGAGGAGGAGGTGAAAATCGAAGTGATGAACTGGCTGGAAAAGACTTCTATGACACAGGCATCAAAAACTTGTCGCAAGGGTGACAAAATGTATTGAACTGAATGGTGATTATGTGGGAAAATAATTTCATACCTATTAAAATAAATTCATTCTTTGTAATGTATTTTTTAAAAAATTCCGGATAACCCTCATACATACTAGGATAAGACCATTAGCTAAAACAAATAATAAAAGATCCACAAATCATCCATTACATTATAAACAAAAAAAAAAAAAAACCAGAATTAAAATTTCCGTACAACCATAAAGTGCTGAAATCAGTTAAAGGCTTTTCCAAACAGGAAAGTCTTTACACCTTGTCTAAAAGATATCAGGATGGGACCTGATCTGACTTCTGCTGGTAATGGGTCTGTAACTTCAGAGCCGCCCCCGAAAATGTGCCTTCTCTGGAGGCTTTTAGGTTCAGGATGGCCCTGAAGAGAGGTGGAGGTCTTCTTGCTGGATCGTGACGGTCTGCCTGCTCTGTATCGTTGGACACGGTGTCTCAAGCAGCCTTGACTGAGGCCTTGCAGGGCTAAAACTGGCACCTTGAATTGGGCCTGGAAACAAAGAGGCAGCCAGTGGAGCTGCCCCAGAAAGGGGGTAGGAGCCCTCGGTGGTGCAATGGATTAAACCTTTTGTGCTGGCAGGGCTGCACACTGACAGATCAGCAATTCAAATGCAGGGAAAGTGGGTTGAGCTCTCTCTTTCAGCTCCAGCTCCCCATGCAGGGACATGAGAGAAGCCTCGCACAAGGATGGTAAAACATCAAACATCCAGGCATCCCCTGGGCAACATCCTTGCAAACAGCCAATTCTCTCACATCAGAAGCGACTTGCAGTTTCTCAAGTCACTCCTGGCATGAAAAAAAGCAAGAGGTGGTATGCTCCCTGAAATCTGCACCAGTGATTAGCTTGGCTGAGGCTGTCTGGACCAGTTGAAGTTTCTGGACACTTTTCAAGGGCAATCCCACGTATAGCACATTACAGTAGCCCCATGCGTGGTGTGGTAGACTGGTCAGATTCTGAATGCTTGGAAGATGAGGAAGGTGGTGCTGGAGTAGATTCAGAGGATAGAATTGTCCTGAAGAAAGTTGTTTTGGAATCTCCTGGTAGTTCCCGTGAGACTGGGGAAAGCAATATCAGTTCTCATGAGAATCTGCCAGAAGTGCAGGCTGACAGAAATGTGGGAGACAAATGTTTGTCTGCGTCAAGGAGATTGGAATTGCGGAGACAGGTTGTTGTTGTTTATTCATTCAGTTGCTTCCGACTCTTTGTGACCTCATGAGCCAGCCCACGCCAGAGCTCCCTGTTAGTAGTGGCCACCCCCAGTTCCTTCAAGGTCAAGCCAGTCACTTCAAGGATAACATCCATCCATCTTGCACTTGGTCTGCCCCTCTTCCTTTTTCCTTCCATTTCCCGACACATCATTCTCTTCTCTAAGCTTTCCTGTCTTCTCATTATGTGGCCAAAGGACTTCATCTATACCTCTAATATCCTTCCCTCCAGTGAGCAGTCAGGCTTATTTCCTGGAGGATGGATTGGTTGGATCTTCTCATGATCCTAGGCACTCTCAAAAATTTTCCTTCAACACCACAGTTCAAAAGCGTCTATCTTCCTTCGCTCAGCCTTCCTTATAGTCCAGCTCTTACATCCATAGGTTACTACAGGGAATACCATTGCTTTCACTATGCGGATCTTCGTTGCCAATGTGATGTCTTTCCTCTTCACTATTTTATCGAGATGGGTCATTGCTCTTCTCCCAAGAAGGAAATGTCTTGTGATTTCCTGGCTGCTGTCTGCGTCTGCAGTAATCTTCGCACCTAGAAATACCAAGTCTGTCTCTGCCTCCACATTTTCTCCCTCTATTTGCCAGTTATCAATCATTCTGGATGCCATAATCTTGGTTTTTTATGTTTAACTGCAACCCAAGTTTCTTCTTGCCCCTCCCTCCGCTCTGGCTTAGAAGGCTCCTCAGCTCCTCCTCGCTTTCAGCCATCAAAGCGACAGAGCATGCAATAAAGACAGACTCACTTTCCCCAGAGAATTAAAGTTAAGGAGAGGAAATGCAGGTGCATGAAAAATGATGTCATGGGAGGGATTGAGGCCTTTTAAAGTGGTTCCTGCTGGTATAATCCTTTGTGAGAGCAACATTGTATTCAGAACCAAAAACTCTTGGTTTTTGGTCCTATGTTCTTGGAATGTAGGTATTCAAGTTGCTAAGTTTGTTCTTGACCTATGTGTAGCATTGGTCACCTGCCTTGGATTCATATTACCTTGTTTATTGATCATTGTGGATTGACTTTGTTTGATTGCATGCTGCAAGTCACTTCTGGTGTGAGAGAATCAGCTATCTACAAAGATGTCACCCAGGAGACACCCTTAAGAACAGACAAGCATCTCAAGCTCTAAGGATTACCTGGGAAGGAATCCCAATGGAGCATTGCAGCACACCAAAATACCTGGGAATCACTCTGGAGTGTACTCTTGACTTACAAGATGCATTGCTTGAATATCAAGCAAAAAGAAATGGGTGCTAGGAATAATATCATACAAAAGCTGACTAGCACAACCTGAGGATCACAACCAGACACAGTGAAGACATCAGCCCTTGTGCTTTGCTACTCTGCTGCTGAATATCTATGCCCAGTGTGGAACACATCTCATCATGTTAAAACAGTGGATGTGGCTCTTAATGAGACATGCCGCATTATCACCGGATGTCTACACCCTACCTACACTGCTGTAGAAATTATACAGTTTAGACGGTATTGTACCACCTGACATCCACCAGGAAGTAGCAGCCAATAATGAAAGGATCAAGGCAGTGACATGTCAAGGCCATCCTCTGTTTGGTTATCAGCCAGCTCGCCAACTCCTTAAATCAAGAAATAGTTTCCTAATATCTACAGAGCTACTTGCAGGAACTCAATCAGTGCCAAATGGAGGGTACAGTTGTAATGTATTTAAAAACACAAACAAAGTTAAGAACTCGGCATTATACTAGCTGGCCACTTGGAGTGCCTCTGGTGTTGCTATAAGGATGTCCTTGATTATGCATGTGGCAGGGCTCAGACTGCATTGTAATAGGTGGTCCAAGTGGCCAGCTTCTGGTCAAAGGACATTTAGTGTCATGCCAAGTTTTTAACTTTGTGTTTTTAAACAGAAACACCTCAGCATGAAGGAGTCCAAAAGTGGCAGGCTAAAACCCGGAACCTCAATCCATGGCTGAGACCAGATGAGAAACTTCTTCCTGGGCACACAGAAGACAGGGCGACTTGGAAGCCACTGAACAGACTGCACTCTGGCAGCATGAGATACAGAGCCAACCTTAATATTAGAAATTCCATCACCTATTGGAAATAAGTGCACCATAACTTTATTGATAAGGTAAAAATGATGTCACATCCGTTTGGCAAATGTTAATCTCCATGAACATAGAGGCCACCTTTTGAAAAGCACTAGTCAAGAAAAGCATGACCTTATTAGAAGTCAACTCTTTGAACAAGTGATATTCATAATCAGTCATGTAATGGCACACAGGTAACTCAGCTGTTAAACTGAAGAGCCATGTCTTTAAACTGCCAAGGATAAACACATGCCACTACAAAAATATATTGGGTTAGCAGAGGATGGTTGTTTCTTTGAAGATGAAATTTGCAGTTGCCCAAGAAGATATACACTCCCTTAAAACCTCTATGTTAAAAAATGCACCCAGAGATCAAAAAACAAAGTCTTCTTTGAAAAATAACATATATTGTTTACTCATAAACAACTTGTATTAATTCACCATACAGGCACATTTCTTATTAAAGTTCAGTCATAAATAGGATGTAGTTTCTTGTCTCTGTGTTGAGTATCATGCTTTATCAATAGTCCATAGTCTTTAAGTATAGATAGTTGTATTCACTGAAGTCCATAATCACACACTTCTCTAGTGAAGTCCAAACAACAACAGGCGCCCACCTCCACTGATGATATCGGAGGTGACCTCCCCAACTCTGTAAAAGATGGTTCAAAACCAAGGAATTCATAGTTTTACCAAGGACACCAGGTTGGAATGATCCCGTAATCCCCTATCTGGTGGGAACCTAAGGCTCTTTCCATGCCCCCATGGCCCCACATGGCAAGGCCCCTGTAATCCACACTTTATGGACTTTTCTATGAACTTTTTGGAACTCTTATGGACCCTGTAGCAAACCCTTACGAACTTTTATGATATTTCACTGATCTAAATGAACCTTTGGTGGACTGTGGAGGGAGGGAGGGCTGACAGACAGCGGTGTGCGGGGGCGGCCTGGGCCGGGCTTTGCGGTGGCCGATGGGCTGTCCTCGGCAGAGCCGGGCCACAGCCTCTCCTGGCTGGGCCAGGAAGGTGCACAGCGGGGGCCTCCTGGGCAGCCTCCGCTGGTCGCGCAGCATCCTGGCCCCCAGCGAGCACAGCCGGCCGAGCTCCAGCTCCTAGGCCGGGGCTTCAGCGTCAGCGGGTAGGCCGCATTCTAGAACCACAGTTCCCAGAGTGCATTGCGTGTGTACTTCCTCCCCTGGGCACTGCGCATGCTCAGTTGGTTTTTGTAATTGTGAGTTTGTTGAAATGTTGTTTGGAATTTTGATGAGTGTTGTGCATACCTTGTGGGTTGAGGTATGTGCACGGCAAATTTGGTGAGTTTTCGTCGGGGGGGTTTCGCGTTTTGCTGTCCTGTTGAACGCCCTTTCCCTTTTTATATATATAGATATCCTTTGTTAAATAAATTTTTCCTTGTATTGTCGAAGGCTTTCATGGCTGGAATCCAGGGGCGGCTCGTCCATTACGTGAAGTAAGCGGTCGCAGAACACTTTTTTTTGCCAGGGGCGCATAGGCGCCTCTGTAAATGCCCCTCGACCGCCACTTGAGGAGCGCCCCCTCAGCTCACAACAGCCCTAGCAGTCCGGGGGGAGCCTCAGCTTTCTTGCCTCACTGCCGGACGATCCTCTTCCTAAATGGGCCGGGCCCTTGAGCCTTGCCTAGCCCCTCTCGTTCCTGCTTCATCTGGCCACCGGGTGCGCGAGTAGAGCTGGCGCTCAATTGTTCTCTGCATTCGATCCTTCCCCATGACAGGCTCCCTTTCCCGATCCCCTGGCGCTCCACCCGGCTCCTCTCCTCTCCCCAATCTGTGGGTGGGCCAAGGGCCGGAGCCGCCATGCCTGGCCTGCTTCGGGTCCGGAGGCGTGTCTGAAGACCCCAGCGTGCGTACCAAAAGTCGCCTCTTCTCCTGACTTTCTCTTCAGCCATTGGGACCAAGAGAGAGAGAGAGAGAGAGCCCCTCCAGCTGGAGGTATCTTCCACCTCCGCTCCCTCCTTTGTTTTTGCACCTACCTTCAGGAAAGGTGGGCATCTCCACCTCTGTCTCTCTCTCTCTCTCTCTCTCTCTTTCTTGGTCCCAATGGCTGAGGAGAAAGTCAGGAGAAGAGGTGAATTTTGGTGCACACGCTGGGGTCTTTAGGCACGCCTCCGGACCCAAAGCGGGCCAGGCAAGGGAGCAAGTGCGGCAAGTGTAGTTACTGGGATGTATAGTTCACCTACAATCAAAGAGCATTCTGAACTCCACCAATAATGGAATTGAACCAAATATGGCACACAGAACTCCCACAAGAAACAGAATATATATATCAATTATTGGTTGGGGGGGCGCCAAAATACTGTTTGCTTACCGTTGAAAATTACCTAGGGCCACCTCTGCTGGAATCACTCAGTTCTTGTGGGTTTTTTCGGGCTATATGGCCATGTTCTAGAGGCATTTCTCCTGACGTTTCGCCTGCATCTATGGCAAGCATCCTCAGAGGTGAGGTCTGCTGGAACTGGGGAAAAAGGGCCACAGATATATAAACCCCTTTTTTCCCAGTTCTAGCAGACCTCACCTCTGAGGATGCTTGCCATAGATGCAGGCGAAACATCAGGAGAAATGCCTCTACAACATGGCCATATAGCCCGAAAAAACCCACAAGAACTGAGAAATTTCTCCTTGCTGGACTACCTGGACAGAGTGTGGTTTGTGGTGAAAGGTGTTTTGGGGCTCTAGTGCAACACCTGGCCTAAATGCACCGTTGCAAGACAGCACCATGTACCGGATGGCACAGATTGCCTTGCAATGCAGGGATCCTTGAGTAGAAAATAGCCATTGTTTCCTAGCACCGTCTCTTGTTTTCGTCTCCAAATCTCAGAAGGCCTTGGGGGAACCGTCTGTGGTGCCACTGCGCAGGCTGCAGAGCCCTTCCCTTTTCCTCTTCCGAGAAGCTTTGAGAGAGAGAGAGGTGTGTGTGAGTGCTTGAGTGTGTGCAGAAATCCAGGCTGGCTTAATTGGCCTCCTTGGCGGAGTGGTGGAGGGCCATCTCCCTCGTTCGTGACCTTGCTCCTCCACAAGGCGCTGTGAGGAGCCTGGCTCTGCCAGAGCGGAGGGAGGGGCGGAAGAGCCCTTCCCGTTGCCTGGCAACCACACAGCTGTCTGTTGACCTAGAAGGAGCTGCTCACTCTTGACACAGCTGGTGTTTACATGGAGCCAAATCTTTCTCCTTCATGTTTGCATGGAGCACAGGCAAAGGCACAGGGGCGCGAGTGCCTGCACACACCGACTGTCGCTCTCTCTCCCCACACTTTCCTTCTCTAGCTCAAAGGAAGAGACAAAAAGGAGAGTGTGAAAGCAAGCAGGGACTATTCCTCACCCTCTCTTCCTGCACCCACCTCTCTTTCTCACACAGGCACACATACACTTCATGGCTTGCTAATGGAAAAGAGGTAGGCCTCCATGTGGAGGTCAGGGCCACAGCGCATACTTCAGAGACTCAGAGATGTGTTTCTCCCCAGCATGAAGAATGAATGCCGGCAGCTATAGGCAGAGTTGGCAACTAGGGTTAAGGATTGCTGTGCGCACGCTTGTGCAAATGAATGGTTTTGTCTTTACCAGGCTTTCAACCATCCATTGCACCTCGCAATTTGGAAAGTGGGAAAGGAAACAGTGCATGGCAGAAGGAGTGCCAGAAGAAAATCTACTCTCCCTTGGAATATAGGAAAAAGGCAGAACTACTTAATGCAATGTTTCTCAACCTGGGGGTCGGGACCCCTGAGGGGGTCACGAGTGGGTTTCAGAGGGGTCACCAAAGTCCATCGGAAAACACATATTTCTGATGGTCATAGGAACCCTTTTCGCAGAGAAGGCTAAAGATCTCTCCGTCTGTCCTTCTCTTCCTTTTTGGTGTTGGTGAACTACAACTCCCAGAATTCAAAAATAACCCCCCCCCCAACCCCACCAGTATTCAATGTTGGCCATGTAGGTAGTGTGGTAAGTTTGGTGCAGATCCATTGTGGGCTGGGTTCAGAGTGCTCTTTGATTGTAGGTGAACTATAAATCCCAAATGTCAAGGTCTCTATTCCCCAAACTCCCAACAGTGTTCACATTTGGGCATATTGAGTATTTGTGCCAAGTTTGGTCCAGTTCCATCATGGTTTGAGTCCACAGTGCTCTCTGGATGTAGGTGAACTACAACTCCAAAACTCAAGGTCAGTGCCCACCAAACCCTTCCAGTATTTTCTGTTGGTTGTGAGAGTTCTGTGTGCCAAAATTGGTTTAATTCCATCATTGGTGGAGTTCAGAATGCTCCTTGATTGTAGGTGAATGATAAATCACAGCAACTACAACTCCCAAATGTCAAGTTCTATTTCCCCAAATCTCCACCAGTATTCACATTTGAGCATATTGAGGATTCATGCCAAGTTTGCTCCAGATCCATCATTGTTTGAGTCCACAGTACTCTACCTGGATGTAGGTAAACTACAACTCCAAAACTCAAGGTCAATGCCCACCAACCCTTCCAGTATTTTCTCTTGGTCATGGGAGATCTGTGTGCCAAGTTTGGTTCAATTCCATCGTTGGTGGGGTTCAGATTGTTCTTTGACTGTAGGTAAACTATAAATCCCAGCAACTACAACTCTCAAATGACAAAATCAATCCCCCCTCCCCAACCCCACCAGTATTCAAATTTGGGCTTATTGGGTTTTTGTGCCAAATTTGGTCCAGTGAATGAAAATCTGTCCTGCATATCGGATATTTACATTACAATACATAACAGTAACCAAATTATGGTTATGAAGTAGCGACAAAAATAATGTTATGGTTGGGGTGTCACCACAACATGAGGAACTGGATTAAGGGGTCGCCGCATTAAGAAGGTTGAGAAACACTGACTTAATGCCTTCTTTGCCTCGGTCTTCTCACAAAAAGAAAGTCATCTTCAAACTCAGCAAGATGGAGTGGATGAAGGAGTAGTGGACATCCAACCCCAAATTGGGAAACAAATTGTCCAGGAATACCTGGCCGCTCTAAATGAGTTCAAGTCCCGGGGGCTAGATCAATTACACCCAAGAGTATTGAAGGAACTAGCGGAAGTCATCTCGGAACCATTGGCAATCATCTTTGAGAGTTCTTGGAGAACGGGAGAAGTTCCAAAGATTGGAGGAGGGCCAATGTGGTCCCAATCTTCAAGAAGGGAAAAAAGGATGACCCAAACAATTACCGTCCGGTCAGCCTCATGTCGATACCAGGCAAGATTCTGGGAAAGATTGTTAAGGAAGTGGTCTGCAAAAACTTAGAAACGAATGCGGTCATCATTAATAGTCAACACAGATTTATCAAAAACAAGTCATGCCAGACTAATCTGATCTCTTTTTTCGATAGAGTTAGAAGCTGGGTAGATGCGGGGAATGCCGTAGATATAGCGTATCTGGATTTCAGTAAGACCTTTGGCAAGGTCTCCCATGACCTTCTGGCAAACAAACTAGTCCAATGTGGGCTAGGCAAAACTACGGTTAGGTAGATCTGTAATTGGTTAAGCGGATGAAACCAGAGGGTGCTCACCAATGCTTCCTCTTCATCCTGGAAAGAAGTGACAAGTGGAGTGCCGCAGGGTTCTGTCCTGAGCCCGGTCCTGTTCAACATATTTATTAATGACTTAGATGAAGGGCTCGAAGGCATGGTCATCAAGTTTGCAGACGACACCAAATTGGGAAGGATAACCAATACTCCAGAGGACAGGAGCAGGATTCAAAACGATCTTGACATATTAGAGAGATGGGCCAAAACTAACAAAATGAAGTTCAACAGGGACAAATGCAAGATACTCCACTTAGGCAGAAAAAATGAAATGCAAAGATACAGAATCGGAGAGGCATAGCTTGAGAGCAGTATGTGTGAAAAAGATCTTGGAGTCCTCATGGACAACAAGTTAAACATGAGCCAACAATGTGATATGGCGGCAAAAAAAGCCAATGGGATTTTGGCCTGCATCAATAGGAGCATAGTGTCCAGATCCAGGGAAGTCATGCTCCCCCTCTATTCTGCCTTGGTTAAACCACACCTGGAATACTGTGTCCAATTCTGGGCACCACTATTCAAGAGAGATATTGACAAGCTGGAATGTGTCCAGAGGAGGGCAACTAAAATGATCAAGGGTGTGGAGAACAAGCCCTATGAGGAGCGGCTTAAGGAGCTGGGCATGTTTAGCCTGAAGAAGAGAAGGCTGAGAGGGGATATGATAGCCATGTATAAATATGTGAGAGGTAGTCACAGGGAGGAGGGAGAAAGCCTGTTTTCTGCTTCCCTGGAAACTAGGACAAGGAACAATGGCTTCAAACTACAAGAAAGGAGATTCCATCTGAACATGAGGGAGAACTTCCTGACTGTGAGAGCCGTTCAGCAGTGGAACTCTCCACCCTGGAGTGTGGTGGAGGCTCCTTCTTTGGAAGCTTTTAATCAGAGGCTGGATGGCCATCTTTCGGGGGTGCTTTGAATGCAATATTCCTGCTTCTTGGCAGGGGGTTGGACTGGATGGCCCATGAGGTCTCTTCCAACTCTTTGATTCTATGATTCTATGATTTAGCCCATTGCACCACCGAGGGCTCCTTACACTCTTTAAAAATAATATTATAATAATAAAACTTTATTTACATCCCACCCTTTCTCCCCAAGGGGACTCAGGGCGGTTTACAACCAATGTCGGCAAACATTCAATGCCGTAATGAGACTGGACAAAGGCAAAATGCTAACCCACTCAAATCCCAAAAACAAATTCACATCTACATTGAAAACAATAATACATTGTGAAAATTAAACAATAACTTAGCCGATAGATGAGTAAATAAAACGCTCATGTGATGTCTGGCAACATCTGGGGGAACAAACAAAAAAACCCCAGTCCTCTGAACAACACTTTTGTTGTTTTCCTTTGTTGTTTGGGCCTGCAACTCAAATTTGTTGAGGAGCAGTGAAATCAATACTTCAAAACTATCCGAGAGTGGGTTTCCAGACTAGGCTGCAAGCATGCCTGGAGCAAGCTGTGGGCAAAGAATCAGAAACCAGAGCCTAAGCCAGCTGTCCTTAACCTGCCCTCTAGATATATTGGAGTAACAAACCCAGGATCTTACATTATGGGTGGCCCGGGATAATGGGAGTGGTGCTCCAGCACATCCAGGGAGGCATCAGCTTGGGAGGAGACTGAATTAGGACCAGGGAGGAAACAGCAATAACAAGAGCACTGGAAGAACCTGTTGCCTGAAACAAGTTTAGCTTGGGCAAGAAATACCTTTCTACTCTTTTCCGTCCAGGAGGAACCAAAAGTCAGATGGGATGGAAAGTGTCAGACCATGGCTTGAGGCCACTTCACAGCAGGGAGGAGAACTGAACAACCCTCAGATGGTGTTGAACTCCATCTTCCAGCAATCCTAGCCAGCAGAGCCAGTGGTGAGGACCGGTAAGAACTAGACTCCAAAAAATATCTAGTGGACTACACAGAACCCAAATCCCTGTTGTATATCCTGGATAAAACCATCAACACAAATTTCATTGGGTGACATCACAGTGCTCCGGCAATGGTATACAAATTGAAGCTGCAAGTGACCTCATCACATTGAGGTGGGAAAGCACAGGTAGCCATTCTTTTAGCATAAGCAGCCATTGCTTCATTTGCACCGGGACTGTGGCGCAGCTGCATTAAGATCACTACTGACTGAAAGGTCATGAGTTCGAAGCCAGATCGGGTCTGAGTGAGTGTCCGACCAATTTGTGTAGCTTGCTGTCAACCTTTGCAGCCCGAAAGACAGTTGCATCTGTCAAGTAGGAAATTTAGGTACCGCCTACGCAGGGAGGCTAATTTAACTAATTTACGATGGCATAAAAATCTCCAGCAAGCCTGCAAAGAATGAGGAAGTACTTCATCAGTGTCACAAATGGACGGTGATGCAACAGCTCCCCTGGTGGCCAGAATACCCTCATGAAAAGTTGGAATGTTAAATTGCCTCTGTGTCTGTCTATATATGTTGTGTGTCTATGGCATTGAATGTTTGCCATGTATATGTACATTGTAATCCGCCCTGAGTCCCCTGCGGAGTGAGAAGGGCGGAATATAAATACTGTAAATCAATAAATCACTTCCATCCCCAACCCTGTTATCTGCTCCCTTTCCCTGTACCAAGGAGAATTCCACAATAATACACCAGAAGACACGAGTAGAATTTAAAATGATCTTAACAGATTAGAGAGAAGATGTGCCAAAACTAATACAATGAAGTTCAACAGGGACTAATGCAAGAGACTCCACTTAGGCAGAAAAAAAGTAGATGCAACGAGACAGAATGGGGGACGATGCATGGCTTGACAGCTGGACGGGTGGAAAAGATCTTGGAGTCCTTGTGGGGAGGAAGGGGAACAGGAGCCAGGAATGTCATGTGGCAGCAAAGAAAGCCAATGGGATTTTGGCCTGAATCAATAGGGGTCTAGTGTCTAGATCCAGGGAAGTCATGCTCTCCCTCTATTCTGCCTTGGTCAGACTACTTTACCTGGAATCACACTGTGTCCAATTCTGGGCACCGCAATTGAAGGGAGATGTTGACTCTAAGCTGGAATGTGTCAGAGCAGGGCGACTCAAAGGATCAAGGATCTAGAGAACAAGTCCTATGAGGAGCAGCTTAAAGAGCTGGGCATGTTTAGCCTGCAGAAGAGAAGGCTGAGAGGAGAAATGATGAGGGCCATGTACAAAGATGTGAGGGGATATCATAGGGAGGAGGGAGCAGGCTTGTTCTCTGCTGCCGTGGAGACTAGGACAAGGAGCAATGGCTTCAAACTACAGGAAAGGAGATTCCACATGAGGGAGAATTTCCTAACTGTAAGAGGTGTTCAGCAGTGGAACTCTCTGCCCTGGAGTGTGGTAGAGGCTCCTTCCTTGGAGGATTTTAAACAGAGGTTGGATGGCCATCTGTCAGGGGTGCTTTGAATGCAATTTTCCTGTTTCTTGGCAGAATGGGCCACCTTTACTACAATGGGTTGATACTACTGATTGATCTTATGGAAGGTCTGTTTTCAGAATTATAATGTCCAAGGAAGAAAACAGTGGTAAACGGCCTGGGAAAAAATCCTGCAACATTTATGCCAGATTTATTCGAAAATTGAGTGTGCTGCAGCTTGTTGTTGTTCATTCGTTCAGTCGTCTCCGACTCTTCGTGACCTCATGGACCAGCCTACGCCAGAGCTCCCTGTCGGCCGTTACCACCCCCAGCTCCCTCAAGGTCAGTCCAGTCACTTCAAGGATGCCATCCATCCATCTTGCCCTTGGTCGGCCCCTCTTCCTTTTGCCTTCCACTTTCCCCAGCATAATTGTCTTCTCTAGGCTTTCCTGTCTCCTCATGATGTGGCCAAAGTACTTCAACTTTGTCTCTAGTATCTTTCCCTCCAGTGAGCAGTCGGGCTTTATTTCCTGGAGGATGGACTGGTTGGATCTTCTCGCAGTCCAAGGCACTCTCAGCACTTTCCTCCAACACCACAGCTCAAAAGCATCTATCTTCCTTCGCTCAGCCTTCCCTAAAGTCCAGCTCTCACATCCCAGCTTAGGGCCTCAAAAATAGCAGCTGAGGGCCTCAAAATTGTTTTTTTAATTAAAATGTCACATTTGATATAGTTGTGAAAATAATGCCCATTTCAACATTATATATGTCATTTGATGTTTGTTATGATATATTTATTGTTTGAGGTGAACCTATCACAGAGTTTTCTTGGCACAATTCATTCAGAGTGGGCTCGCCTTTGCCTTCTCAGTGGTTTACATGTCTGAACGGGGATTATATATACATATAATAATGTCAGTGATAAAAGAACAAAATATATTGGTTTCTCCCACCAAATTAGGAGGGATAGCCATTACTCCAGAAGACAGGAGCAGAATTCAAAACAATCTTAATGAATTAGAGAGATGGGCCAAAACTAACAAAATGAAGTTCAACAGTGACAAATGCAAGATACTCCACTTAGGTAGAAAAAAATCAAATGCAAAGATACAGAATTGGAGACGCATGGCTTGAGAGCAGTACATGTGAAAAAGATCTTGGAGTCCTTGTGGACAACATGTTAAACATGAGCCAACAATGTGATGTGGCGGCAAAAAAAGCCAATGGGATTTTGGCCTGCATAAATGGGAGCATAGTGTCTACATCCAGGGAAGTCATGCTACCCCTCTATTCTGCCATGGTTAGACCACACCTTGAATACTGTGTCCAATTCTGGGCATCACAACTGAAGAGAGATATTGACAAGCTGGAATGTGTCCAGAGAAGGTTGACTAAAATGTTCAAGGGTCTGGAGAACAAGCCCTATGAGGAGCAGCTTAAAGAGCTGGGCATGTTTAGCCTGCAGAAGAGAAGACTGAGAGGTGACATGGTAGCCATGTATAAATATATGAGGGGAAGTCATAGAGAGGAGGGAGCAGGCTTGTTTTCTGCTGTCCTGGAGACTAGGAAGTGGAATAATGGCTTCAAACAACAGGAAAGATTCCACCTGAACATTAGGAATAACTTTCTGACTGTGAGAGCTGTTCAGCAGTGGAACTCTCTACCCCAAAGTGTGGTGGAGGCTTCTTCTATGGAGGCTTTTAAACAGAGGCTGATGGCCATATGTGAAAGCAATTGTCCTGCTTCTTGGCAGGGGGTTGGACTGGATGGCCCACGAGGTCTCTTCTAACTCTATGATTCTACCTTCCTTGGTCATGCCAATTGGGATGAGGGAGAGTGACAGTAACAATTAGAATGGTAGAATTCCCAAGATCTAGACAAGAACCAAGACTCTGCACTGCAAGATGGGATGCAAATTTTCTCCAAGTCAGAACTGGTTGACACACCTCCATCCCCAGATGAGGACCCTTGAGAGCAATCACCTCTTTTTTGTCTGGATTAAGTTTCAATTTGTTTTTCCTCATCCAGCCCAGGTAATATATTCCTGCCTCTCGAGAAATCAATTTCCAAGGGTATTTTTCTCATGTCAGAAGTGACTTGAGAAACTGAAAGTTGCTTCCGATGTGAGAGAATTGGCCATCTGATAGGATTTTGCCCAAGGGACCTCCTATAGGAGGCTTCCCTCATGCCCTGCATGAGAAGCTGGAGCTGATGATGTCGAACACCCAAAAAAGGATCCGGAACACCGGTGAGACAGCAAGCACCAAGAAAGATTTTCCCTAAATTTCCCAAAATAGAGTCTCAGCAAGTTGCAAAGGATGGTGACTGCAGTAATCTGCCAAACAAGCCGACATGTTCACTAGGCAGGTAAATACAGAATATATAGTTTTATATTCAATTTTCCCCACGCCCACCCCCTGAGCCAGCTTCGTTGTGATTGGCTGTAATGTCAGCGAGCCGGGAGGAGATCCAATGAGGACCCTGGCCCTGCTTTGGCCACTCAGCCAATGAGGTGGAAGGGAAACAATGAAGAAATTTATAGGTGACTGGATTACAAATGACCGGTGTTTGCCAAGTGACCAAGCGATAGCTTTAGGCTCTCCAGCCTGGTCAGGGTTATTGTCCTGATCTTTTGAAATAACAATCAAAGAACCCCTTGGACCCCACCAATCAGGCCCGTAGCCAGGATTTCGTTTCGGGGGGGAGGGGCTGAATTTTTTTCAGGGGGGGTTTTGGGGGGGGGCTGAGTTTCAGGGGGGGCTGAGTCTGAGTGAAAGAGGGTCTAGCCTAGGAAACCTTTTGTATCATTACCTCAATACCCCCATGCATATGGGATACATTGAGTATGGTGATCAGATCATGATATGAATAAACATAACAGTTTAAATAATGCACCAGTAAGGCCTTTTCGCGAACCACCATCAGAATTGGGGGGGGGGGGTGTTAAGCCCCCCAAGCTCCCCCCCCCCCGGCTACAGGCCTGCCACCAATGATAGAATTGGGCCAAACTTCCCAGAGAGAATGCCCACGACCAACAGAAAATACTGTGTTTTCTGATGGTCTTTGGCAACCCCTCTGACACCCACTCATGACCGCCCCCCCCAGGGGCCCCGAGCCCCAGGTTGAGAAACACTGTCCTAGGAGATTCCACTACAAAGTCAACCTTTCTTTTTCTGGGCGATTCCTTGTATCAACATTGGCCCAAAACATTTTGTTGCTCCTAACCTACTATGGCCCCTGCTAGAGCCAACAGCCAGTTCTTTTCTTCATCTGTCTGCACCCTCATCCTCACCCCATGGTGCCATCTATAGCAAGCCACTTCATCCTCTCACATGGAAGCCAGGCTGTGCTATTGATTGCTGCGAAAATACTTTTGCCTATTTTCTCCACTGAGTCCATGCTGAATCTAGACTCTCTGCCTGCCACCCCCCTGCTGCTTTCATTTTCTCAACAGCTCTGGTACCTTTGTTGTTTCCCCATGAAATGAAAGGCAAGTGCATTGACCTTGGGAGACTCTTGGGTAGGAATTTGTGCTGCAGTGTCTCCTGCTCTCTTTTCCTGACTCCCTCCGGTGTCTTGATTCCGATTCAGAGGGGCCCAGGCGGAGGGAAAGAGGCCAAATGACGCAGAAGGTGCAAGCAAAGCATCTGCGATTGCAGCACACAAGGTCCAAGCTGGAAAGCATTTTGGAGGCTCATGTGTCCAAAAGCTCAGACCTGTTGGGAGGAGGGATATGATGGCAGAGTTGGGGGCATGTATGTGCTCCAAATGACGGAAAGTCCTGGCAACTGAGCTGCCAGTTAAGGAGTAGCAATGAGATACTAATTTAGCATGAAAATTCCGTCCACACATATGCAGCCAATATAGCGTTATCATACACTTCAATAATGTTCATTTACCAAAAACTGTTCCTCATTTATTTATTTATTTATTTATTTGCCCCAGTTTGCCTTTTGGTGGATGAGGGTGGGGATGGAGTGGATGCCATTAAATGAATGGCCTACAATGTTCTCCTGGAATTTATGATAAAGAGGAAACTAAGAGAAGTCAGACATACGTTATAGACCAGTGCTTCTAAACCTTCCTAATGCTGCGACCTCTTAATCCAGTTCCTCATGTTGTGGTGACCCCCAACCATAGCATTATTTTCATTGCTACTTCATAACTGTAATTTTGCTACTGTTATGAATCGTAATGTAAATATCTGATATGAAGGATATATTTTCATTCACTGGACCAAATTTGGCACAAATACCCAAT
Organism: Anolis sagrei; assembly: GCF_037176765.1. NCBI lineage: Eukaryota > Metazoa > Chordata > Lepidosauria > Squamata > Anolidae > Anolis > Anolis sagrei. The sequence goes on along the minus strand of NC_090034.1, from coordinate 77,838,363 downwards.
ATACCCAAATTTGAATACTGGTGGGGTGAGGGGGGATTGATTTTGCTATTTGGGAGTTGTAGTTGCTGGGATTTATAGTTCATCTACAATCAAAGAGCATTTTGAACTCCAGCAACCAGGCCCGTAGCCAGAATTTCGTTTCCGGGGGGGGGGGGGGGGCTAAATTTTTTTCAGGGGGGGTTTCGGGGGGGCTGAGTTTGGGGGGGGGGGGCTGAGTCTGAGTGAAAGAGGGTCTAGCCTAGCAAACTTTTTGTAATTACCCCAATACCCCCATGCATATGGGATATATTGAGTATGGTGATCAGATCATGATATGAATAAACATAAGTTTAAATAATGCACCAGTAAGGCCTTTTCGCGAACCACCATGAGAATTTCAGGGGGGGGGGGGGCTGAAGCCCCTCAACCCCCCCCCCCCCCCCCCAGCTACATGCCTGCCAGCAACGATGGAATTGGACCAAATTGGCACGCAGAACTCCCATGACAAAACAGGAAAAAACTGGAAGGGATTAGTGGGCATTGACCTTGAGTTTTGGAGTTGTAGTTCACTACATCCAGAGAGCACTGTGGATTCAAACAATGGTGGATCTGGACCAAACTTGGCATGAATACTTAATATGCCCAAATGTGAAGACTGGTGTAATTTTGGGAAAATAGACCTTGACATTTGGGAGTTGTAGTTGCAGGGATTTATAGTTTTTCTACAATCAAAGAAAATTCTAAACCCCATCAATGATAGAATTGAGCCCCCGGTGGTGCAGTGGGTTAAATCCCTGTGCCGGCAGGACTGAAGACCGACAGGCCGCAGGTTCAAATCCAGGGAGAGGCGGATGAGCTCCCTCTATCAGCTCCAGCTTCTCATGCGGAGACATGAGAGAAGCCTCCCACAAGGATGATAAAACATCAAATCATCCAGGCGTCCCCTGGGCAACGTCCTTGCAGACGGCTAATACTCTCACACCAGAAGCGACATGCAGTTTCTCAAGTTGCTCCTGACACGACAAAAAAAATTATTATAGAACTGGGCCAACTTCCAACACAGAATCCTCATACCTTTAAGGAATTGTTGGTGCGAGCATCCCTTTAGCCTTGCATTCTTTCCCTCACCCGCACATGCGCACCACACTGCCATGTGCCGAACATGCTTGCTCTCCCCTCCCCACTTGGAGTCTGAGAGGCCAGCCAATCGCGGCAGAGGAGGGCTTTTGATGGGAGGATTAGTCGTCTATTTCCAAAAAGGAAGATATGAACAGGTGGAGAGATCTTCAGCCTTCTCTGCCAAAGGGGTTCCTAAGACCATCAGAAATATGTGTTTTCTGATGGTCTTTGGCAACCTCTCTGAAACCTCCTTGCACACCCCCCCCCCCCCCCCAGGGATCCAGAACCCCAGGGATCCAGAACCCCAGGTTGACAAACTCTCTTCTGGACTTTAGGAGAGTTGACTTCAGGGAAGTACTATTCTGCTTTTTCTGCATGCCAGGAGGGTTGGATTGGATGACCCACGAGGTCTCTTCCAAATTTATGATTCTATGATTCTAAGGACGACAGTAGTTTTGAGATCCCCAACTCTGCAGAGCTGGAAATTCCTTATCTTTGGTATGTAAGCATTTACCTGTAAGGTTACTGAGGGTCCTTCCAGACAGGCCCTATATCCCAGGATCTGATTCCAGATTTTCTGTTTATCCCAGATTATCTGGCAATGGAGACTCATATAATCCTGTTTAAAGCAAGGATATCGGGCCTGTCTGGAAGGGCCCTGAGAAGCACCTTGTAGGTAAATGCCAGCACACTCACATATGTTCCAATTAAAGCATCATTTAGTGACCCGCCTGTCCCTTTCATGCACTGCAGTTGGCAAAGTTCATTTTAAATGCTGATTAATTCCTTTTTTAACGTATTCTGGGGTTGTTTTGCGCCTTTAACATGTTCTTTTTTAAACGGAAAGCTCTTTGCTTTGAAATCAGTTCAAGGCAACCTGGAGCAGAAGAAAGAGGGAGGGCATCCTGCAAGCGAAGAACAGCCTTCCTCGCAGTGGTGCAAACATAGTGTGAAAAGAACAGTGTTATATAACACACACCCCGCCCCAGCGACCCTGTTTTTAGCCATAAAAATGTTGGAATCGTGGGGTTCACACACTCTCTTCTCCTTCTTCCTTCATCTTGCCAAAGCCCTCGAGTGCTCAGCTTGGACAAGACTTGTTGGCAAAAGCCAAGCTTCAAAGAGTTTGCTTGTATAAGCCTCCTGCTGCAGACAGATGAGGCTCTCTCACACAGACTGAATCCTTTTCCCAGATGCTGATGTGCTGAAATCCTAGCTGGCAGGGAGCAGGAGCAAATGGGGAGGGGGAAGGTAAGGAAGCCCAGAGAGATCAGGGCGGAAGAGAGAGACATGCCCAAGGCTGTACCCCTTCGACTCCGGCTGTAACAGCTAGTCTGAAGTCAGCAGAGCTTGCTGCAGAGCTTGCCCGGGTGAAAATTGTTATTTTGGGAGCTACTGCTCCCAGAATCTCACAGCAAGCAAGCTGTAGCCGTCTAGCTCTGGGAACTGGAGTCGAAAACAGTACTATTCCCAAGCTTTGTTTTGCTATGTGGTCTTTCTGCTCAGGCTTCTCATCCGTGGATGACATTGCAATTCAAAGATGTAACAAGGACGCAGGAACAAATGAAATCCCTTAAGTTATTTATCGTGTCAGGAGCAACCAGACATTTGTATTACATTTTTAACAGAACAAAACAAACAAACAGACAAAACACAAAGTTTGCAAGCTTGGTAGTTGATTAAATGTCCTTTGACCAGTGTCTGGCCACTTGGAGTGCCTCTGGTGTTGCCGCAAAGAGATCCTCCATTGTGCATGTAGCAGGGCTCAGGTTGCATTGCAGCAGGTGGTCTGTAGTTTGCTCTTCTCCACACTCTGTCGTGGATTCCACTTTGTAGCCCCATTTCTTGAGGTTGGCTCTGCATCTCATGGTGCCAGAGCGCAGTCTGTTCAGCGCCTTCCAAGTCCTCCAGTTTTCTGTGTGCCCAGGGGGGAGTCTCTCATTTGGTATCAGCCATTGATTTAGTTTCTGGGTTTGAGCCTGCCACTTTTGGACTCTCGCTTGCTGGGGTGTTCCAGTGAGTGTCTCTGTAGATCTTACAAAACTATTTCTTGATTTAAGTTGTTGACATGCTGGCTGATACCCAAACAAGGGATGAGCTGGAGATGTCACTGCCTTGATCCTTTTACTATTGGTTGCTACTTCCCGGAGGATGTCAGGTGGTGCCATACCGGCTAGACCAGGGGTCCACAAACTTTTTAAACAGAGGGCCAGGTCACAGTTCCTCAAACTGTTGGAGGGCCGGATTATAATTTGAAAAAAACAAAACATGAATGAATTCGTATGCATACCACATATCTTATTTGTAGTGCAAAAATCACTTAAAAACAATACAATAATTAAAGTGAAGAACAATTTTAACAAATATAAACTTATTAGTATCTCAATGGGCAGTGTGGGCCTACTTTTGGCTCATGAGATAGGATTGTTGTCATTGTTGTTGTGTGCTTTCAAGTCATTTCAGATTTAGGTTGACCCTGAGCGAGGGCCAGGTAAATGACCTTGGAGGGCCCCTAGGCCTTAGTTTGAGGACCCCTGGGCTAGACAGTGTCGTTTCTCCAGTGGTGTAGGGCGCAGACACCCCGTGATAATGCGGCATGTCTCATTAAGAGCTACATCCACTGTTTTAGCGTGGTGAGATGTGTTCCACACTGGGCATGCATACTCAGCAGCAGAGTAGCATAGCACAAGGGCAGATGTCTTCACTGTGTCTGGTTGTGATCCCCAGGTTGTGCCAGTCAGCTTTTGTATGATATTGTTTATAGCACCCACTGTTTGCTTGATGTTCAGGCAGTGCTTCTTGTCGGTCAGAGCACGGTCCAGAGTGATTCCCAGGTATTTGGGTGTGCTGCAATGCTCCAGTGGGATTCCTTCCCAGGTAATCCTCAGAGCTCGGGATGCTTGTCTGTTCTTAAGGTGAAAAGCACATGTCTGTGTTTTAGATGGATTAGAGATCAGATGGTTTCCCCTGTAATGGGCAGTAAGAGCACAGTAAGAGCTTCGGAGAGCTTCTGTTCAACCATCTCAAAGCTCCCTGCTTGAGCGGTGATGGCACGATCATCAGCATAGATGAAACTCTCTGTCCCTTCTGGCAGTGGCTGGTCATTTGTGTAGATGTGAGAATCCCTTAAGTTAAAATAGCTTTATTAGGGTCAACTACCAAAAGCTGCATGCTTTCAGGTTTTCCTCTTCCTCTAGCTTGATAGTTATTGTTTATTTGTTCAGTCGCTTCAGCCTCTTGGTGCCCTCCTGGACCAGCCCAGGCCAGAGCTCCTTGTTGGCTGTGGCCACCCCCAGTTCCTTCAAAGTCAA